>NC_090652.1:203837439-204085662 GCF_040937935.1 Hyperolius riggenbachi
TCATAGTCTAATGTCCTACCATATTATGTATTTATATAGCACTGACATCTTCTGCAGCACATTGCAGAGTACATAGTTTTGTTACTCTAGCTACCTAAAAGGGAAGTGGGGGGGGGGCTCTCTTGCTACCTAAAGGTGGCCTCTCTGGTTACCTACGGGGTGGGTTCCCTGTCTGCACACATAGTGGCCTCCATGACCATGGCCACATTCTAGTATATTACCACACCCATTTTCTCCGGGGCGTGGGGGGTCTTTGTCCCCGGGTGTTCAAAATCCTAGCTACGCCTCTGATAGGGATATGTTTTTTTCCATTTATTTTTATTTATATGGAGGCCTTGATTATTTGAGGGCTGAATATACCTGCAATATCTGTCTCTATACATCTCCCCTTACATGTGTGACATTATTCATTAAAGTTATATTCCAGCTATGGCACTTCAGTCCGGTTCCTGATTGATGGAATTAGGAAATGAATATTCATGTATGCAAAAGAGTTTAGGATATGCAATCTTCTATCAGGTCCGATTGTTGGCTTGAAAGGGAGAGGCAATTTGATGTGATCTGTGCAGTGTGCTCTGTGACGATTTGAGAAAGAACACATTGTTTGAAACGTCATGCGTCATCATGCAGACCCGGGACATGCTAATTCACTACTTTTAATGATATAACCTGAATTTAAAGAGCTATAATAAAAAAGTTTTTGGACGGTGCGGATCTTGAACACTTATTGAAGACTTCCCTGTGACTCCAGAGGTGATCACAGCACGACATACCCCATTGGTGCAGTAATATCTGGTGGCTGAAAATGGTGGGAGCAAAGTTGATTGGAAACTTTTGCCACAACTCTTCCACAAGTGATGTAGGACATTAGTTAACAAAGCACTGCAGTATTTTACATCAAGCAGGATCATCAAGGCTTCCTCCTTGGAACTGGTCCATACACTAAACAATACCACTCAGCATGCAAACAGGGGTACTTTTAGGCACAGACAGTACAGGCCATTGCCTGGAGTGCCATTGGTCTGGGAGGCGCCATGTTGCTGGATTAAGCCCCACCCCTGTCTAAACCCTGCCCCTGTGGGTGTTCTATTACTTGCTTCTGCTGCATCTGCTTAGTGTAAGTTGCAGGCGGCTGCCACTGTGTCTAGTGTTGGGCGAACAGTGTTCGCCACTGTTCGGGTTCTGCAGAACATCACCCTGTTCGGGTGATGTTCGAGTTCGGCCGAAAACCTGACGGTGCTCGGCCAAACCGTTCGGCCATATGGCCGAACTAAGAGCGCATGGCCGAACGTTCCCCGAACGTTCGGCTAGCGCTGTGATTGGCCGAACGGGTCACGTGGTTCGGACCCGAACGCGCTCTGATTGGCCGAACTGTCACGTGGTTCGGGTAAATAAATACCCGAACCACGTCATATCTCCGCCATTTGTCTGTGGGTTTAGCTTTGGGTAGGCAGGCAGGGTAGTTCGCGCTCCAGCCACGCTAGCCAGGGTCCCCCCCAGTCATTGTGTGTCACTGCTGGGAACAGTAGTACACCGCTCGTTCAGCCACACTATATAGCATTCTGTGTACTGTTCTGTGTCTGCTGGGAACAGTGGTACACCGCTCGTTCAGCCACACTATATAGCATTCTGTGTACTGTTCTGTGTCTGCTGGGAACAGTAGTACACCGCTCGTTCAGCCACACTATATAGCATTCTGTGTACTGTTCTGTGTCTGCTGGGAACAGTAGTACACCGCTCGTTCAGCCACACTATATAGCATTCTGTGTACTGTTCTGTGTCTGCTGGGAACAGTAGTACACCGCTCGTTCAGCCACACTATATAGCATTCTGTGTACTGTTCTGTGTCTGCTGGGAACAGTGGTACACCGCTCGTTCAGCCACACTATATAGCATTCTGTGTACTGTTCTGTGTCTGCTGGGAACAGTAGTACACCGCTCGTTCAGCCACACTATATAGCATTCTGTGTACTGTTCTGTGTCTGCTGGGAACAGTAGTACACCGCTCGTTCAGCCACACTATATAGCATTCTGTGTACTGTTCTGTGTCTGCTGGGAACAGTAGTACACCGCTCGTTCAGCCACACTATATAGCATTCTGTGTACTGTTCTGTGTCTGCTGGGAACAGTAGTACACCGCTCGTTCAGCCACACTATATAGCATTCTGTGTACTGTTCTGTGTCTGCTGGGAACAGTAGTACACCGCTCGTTCAGCCACACTATATAGCATTCTGTGTACTGTTCTGTGTCTGCTGGGAACAGTAGTACACCGCTCGTTCAGCCACACTATATAGCATTCTGTGTACTGTTCTGTGTCTGCTGGGAACAGTAGTACACCGCTCGTTCAGCCACACTATATAGCATTCTGTGTACTGTTCTGTGTCTGCTGGGAACAGTGGTACACCGCTCGTTCAGCCACACTATATAGCATTCTGTGTACTGTTCTGTGTCTGCTGGGAATAGTGGTACACCGCTCGTTCAGCCACACTATATAGCATTCTGTGTACTGTTCTGTGTCTGCTGGGAATAGTGGTACACCGCTCGTTCAGCCACACTATATAGCATTCTGTGTACTGTTCTGTGTCTGCTGGGAACAGTAGTACACCGCTCGTTCAGCCACACTATATAGCATTCTGTGTACTGTTCTGTGTCTGCTGGGAACAGTGGTACACCGCTCGTTCAGCCACACTATATAGCATTCTGTGTACTGTTCTGTGTCTGCTGGGAATAGTGGTACACCGCTCGTTCAGCCACACTATATAGCATTCTGTGTACTGTTCTGTGTCTGCTGGGAATAGTGGTACACCGCTCGTTCAGCCACACTATATAGCATTCTGTGTACTGTTCTGTGTCTGCTGGGAACAGTGGTACACCGCTCGTTCAGCCACACTATATAGCATTCTGTGTACTGTTCTGTGTCTGCTGGGAACAGTGGTACACCGCTCGTTCAGCCACACTATATAGCATTCTGTGTACTGTTCTGTGTCTGCTGGGAATAGTGGTACACCGCTCGTTCAGCCACACTATATAGCATTCTGTGTACTGTTCTGTGTCTGCTGGGAATAGTGGTACACCGCTCGTTCAGCCACACTATATAGCATTCTGTGTACTGTTCTGTGTCTGCTGGGAACAGTGGTACACTGCTCGTTCAGCCACACTATATAGCATTCTGTGTACTGTTCTGTGTCTGCTGGGAACAGTAGTACACCGCTCGTTCAGCCACACTATATAGCATTCTGTGTACTGTTCTGTGTCTGCTGGGAACAGTAGTACACCGCTCGTTCAGCCACACTATATAGCATTCTGTGTACTGTTCTGTGTCTGCTGGGAATAGTGGTACACCGCTCGTTCAGCCACACTATATAGCATTCTGTGTACTGTTCTGTGTCTGCTGGGAATAGTGGTACACCGCTCGTTCGCCACTGTATAGCATTGTGCTCTGTGTCGCTGCTGGGAATAGTGGTACACCGCTCACCCGTCACTGTATAGCATTGTGCTCTGTGTCGCTGCTGGGAATAGTGGTACACCGCTCACCCGTCACTGTATAGCATTGTGCTCTGTGTCGCTGCTGGGAATAGTGGTACACCGCTCACCCGTCACTGTATAGCATTGTGCTCTGTGTCGCTGCTGGGAATAGTGGTACTGTATAGCATTTCTGTACTGCCACTGTACTGCTGCCAGTCAGCGTGTACTGTAAGGATAAGTGAAATGAGGAAGAAATCCGGTGAAAGAGGGAGGGGCAAGGGAAGAGGTGTTTCCCCTGACGGTTCACGTACAGGCCACAGGGGAGCACCCAAGAAAACCCACTCAATACCGCCCATGTTGTCCAGGACAACAACCCTCACAAATCCAAAAGAACAGGACCAGATAATTACTTGGATGACCTCTCAAGCGTCCAGCAGTGGGTTAAGCAGCACCAGCACATCACGCACGAGGTCCGAGTCCTCAGCCAGTTACAAGGAGCCAGTGGGCACAAAGCTGACACAACCGGCAGCGACACCACGCACACAACTGCCAGATAACCAGTCCGATGAATTACCTCAGGACACAATGGGGTATTCGCAGGAGCTATTCCCAGCCCAACAAACTTCCACCTTTCAAAGGTCAATGGAGGAACAGCCAGAAATGTTGTGCCTGGATTCACAACCGTTAACTGTGGGAAATGCACCGCGCACTGAAATACAAGGCGAGTCCGAAGAGGACTCGGAAACCCAAATCCCAGAGCAATTTGGGCAGGAGGGGTTGCAATTGCAGGAGGTCGGCCGACAAGATCTGGAAGACGACGTTGGAGTGTGCTGCGCAGAGGTTGTTGTGGGGAGCTCTACTCCACGGCGGTGGCCCACAATGACATATGACGAGTTTGAGGAGATGGAAGAGGAGGGTATGGACAATGTGGACAGAGACCCAGATTTTGTTTGTGAACGAGAACATCGCCGTCGTAGCAGCAGCACAGATGAGTCTGTTGAAGAACACACTGCTGCACGAGTTCGCCTTGTGCCACAAGGTAGGCGGCGCGCAATTTCAGGCACCACAAGCGTGGAAGTTCAAGTGAGAGGCAAAAGAGGAGCAAACAGAAATCGCCAGCAAGGAGGCAGGTGCTCCAAAGTCTGGGCTTTCTTTGAAGACTGCACTGAGGATGTTACCATGGCGATTTGCAAGGTGTGCAAGACCCGCCTGAGCAGGGGGAAAAATATTAACAACCTCTCCACCACCAGCATGAGCCGTCACATGCTATCCAAACATCCCACTCTTTGGGCAAACGCGTCAGGACAGGGTACCAGAAACAACACTGCCTCCCTTGGGTTCACCAGACCCGCCTCAGCAGCAGCAGTAGCCCAGCCATTGCGTGGTTCACAACATTCACAAACATCAGACGACGCTGACACTGTCACTTTCCGGAGTAGTGCTCTTGAGGTCTCCCAGTGTTCATCAAACACAACAACCAACAGCCCTTCCGTGTGCAGCGCTACGGTTCAGTTGTCTGTGTCGGAGATGTTTGAGCGCAAGAGGAAATTGCCAGCAAATGACCCCCGGGCCGTGGCAGTAACAGCCAGCATAGCCAAGCTTCTGGCCTGCGAAATGCTGCCATATCGATTGGTGGAGACAAACAGCTTCAAGGGCATGATGTCAGTGGCCATCCCACGTTACGTGGTTCCCAGCCGCTACCACTTTGCACGCTCTGCAGTGCCTGAGTTGCATGAGCACGTGGTCAGCAAAATAACCCGAAGCTTGAAGAATGCCGTTGCCTGCAAGGTTCACCTCACCACTGACACCTGGACGAGTGCGTTCGGCCAGGGTCGATACATCTCCCTTACCGCGCACTGGGTGAACCTTGTGGAGCCTGGCAGCGATTCCTCACCTGCTACGGCACGGGTGTTGCCCACGCCACAAACAGCTGCACCGCCGTCCCTCCCACTGGATAACAGCAGCACCTACCTCTCTGACTCCTTCTCCTCCAACGCATCTCAAAGCTGTACCTCATCCGGAAACGCTAACCCAGCAGCAGTAGGATCGTGGAAGCAGTGCAGCACAGCTGTTGGCATGCGTCAGCAAGCGTTGCTGAAGCTAATCTGCCTTGGGGATAAGCAGCACACAGGGGAGGAAATTTGGAGGGGAATAAAGGAACAGACGGATTTGTGGCTGGCACCGCTGGACCTGAAACCGGGCATGGTTGTGTGTGATAATGGGAGTAATCTCATTCGCGCTTTAAGGTTGGCTAAGCTGACACACATCCCTTGCCTGGCGCACGTGATGAACCTAGTAGTTCAGCGGTTCCTGAGGACATACCCAGGCGTGCCCGATCTGCTGTTGAAGGTGCGTCGAGTGTCCAAACATTGTAGAAATTCCAGTACTGCTTCGGGGGCACTCGCCAAGATGCAGGAGCGCTTCAATCTCCCCCACCATCGCTTGCTGTGTGATGTCCCTACGCGCTGGAATTCTACGCTGCACATGCTAGCCCGCTTTTGCGAGCAGAAGAGTGCAGTGGTCCAGTACATGACGGCGCAGTACCGAGGCGCATCCGGCCAGCTGCCAAGCTTCTGTGGATCCGATTGGGCCAACATGTTGGACCTCTGCCAAGTCCTCCAAAATTTTGAGCAATCCACGTTGCTTGTGAGCAGTGACAACTCTTCAGTCAGCATTACCATACCACTGCTGTGTTTACTGAAGAGGTCGATGTTAAAAATCAAGGAAACAGCTGTCATGATGCAACTGGGGGAATCTGAAGGAGAAAACGATCAGCGTGATGGTACCAACATCAGGCCATCCGCCTCAGGGAACGCTGGCCCCAGCAGCTATGACGAAGAAGAGGAGGAGGAACAGCTGGAGTTGGAGCAGGAATTTCATGCCACCACTGACGAGGGCCAGAGCGGTGCACGTTGGACTTCCACAATTCAACGCGAATGGTCAGCAGAAGCAGACCAGGAGGAAGGTGACGACTATGATGCATCACAACAACTATCACAACGCTCACAAGAGGATGATGAGGATTCTGGTAGGACTCTGGCACACATGGCTCAATTCATGCTAGACTGCATTGAACGTGACCCACGCATTGTGCGCATTCTGGACAACACCAATTACTGGGTTTATACCCTTCTGGATCCACGGTACAAACACAATGTTCCACAACTGCTTGAAGAAAGAGTCAGACAGGTCAAAATGGAAGAATACCAGCAGGCCCTTGTGGAGACTTTAGAGAGGAGATTGACATCCTCCCCCTCCTCTAGCCAGTTGTACGCAGACAGACTGACTTCCGCAAACCCAGGACGACCAGGAGGGCAGCAAACAACGCAAGCCGCAGCTAGTACCCAAAAGGGAATGGTATCGGCAGTGTCCTTGGAGTGGGAAAATTTTCTGACACCCATGCAGCCGCAGCCCACTGAACAGCAAGCGTGCAGATCCACCTCCAACACCGATCGCCTGGAGAAGATGGTCAAGGACTACATGTCAGATGGCGTAGCTGTGTCGAACCATCCATCTGCACCCTTCAACTATTGGGTATCGAAGCTAGACACCTGGCACGAACTGGCAATGTACGCAATAGAGGTGCTGGCTTGCCCGGCAGCCAGCGTTATGTCGGAACGCTGTTTCAGTGCTGCCGGAGGCATCGTCACAGATCGGCGTATCCGCCTCTCTACAGAAAATGCAGACCGTCTGACTCAAATTAAAATGAATCAATCCTGGATTGGAAATGACTACGCAACACTCCAGGACCCCAACCAAGTAACATGACCAATGAACATCTGGGATGGTGTTGCGTTTCCGGGCCCTGTTTATTGAACCTCTCATCTGTATTACATTTATGACTGCATGGCGGCAAAAAGCATTGCTGCTATATCCGCACGCTTTTTGTCCACATGCAAGGCCTGGGTTGTTGTGTCTCACAAAGCGTGGCCTTCTCCTCCTGCGCCTGCTCCTGTTCCATCACGTCTGCTGCTGCTGGGTTAGCGTTGCCGCGTGGTCCCTGTTTATTGAACCACTTATCTTTATTACATTTATGACTGCATGGCGGTACAAAGCATGCTATCCGCACGCTTCTTGCCCTCATGCAAGGCCTGGGTTGTTGTGTCTCACAAAGCGTGGCCTTCTCCTCCTGCGCCTGCTCCTGTTCCATCACGTCTGCTGCTGCTGGGTTAGCGTTGCCGCGTGGTCCCTGTTTATTGAACCACTTATCTTTATTACATTTATGACTGCATGGCGGTACAAAGCATGCTATCCGCACGCTTCTTGCCCTCATGCAAGGCCGGGGTTGTTGTGTCTCACAAAGCGTGGCCTTCTTCTCCTCCTGCGCCACCCTCCTCCTGTTCCATCACGTGTGCTGCTGCTGGGTTAGCGTTACCGGTCCCTTTTCCTGGAACCTCTTATATGTATTACATTTATGACTGCATGCCGACAAAAAACATGTTACCTGTGCAAAGAAAACAGACATTTCCCGCATTTAAAAGACAGTTTTCCCTTTGAAACTTTAAAATCGATTTTCTCAAAAACTATAAGCTCTTTTTGCTAATTTTTTTTTCCTCTTGTACCCACTCCCAAGGTGCACATACCCTGTAAATTTGGGGTATGTAGCATGTAAGGAGGCTTTACAAACCACAAAAGTTCGGGTCCCCATTGACTTCCATTATGTTCGGAGTTCGGGTCGAACACCCGAACATCGCGGCCATGTTCGGCCTGTTCGGCCCGAACCCGAACATCTAGATGTTCGCCCAACACTAACTGTGTCCCTCTGTGCCTTGTGCATCCTTTTTTCCCTCTTTGTGCCTCCTTCAGTCCCTTTGTGCCTCCTTCTGTCTCTTTGTGCCTCCTTCACTCCCTTGTGTCATGTTTGAAACCCTGTTTGTCCTTCTGTCTCCCTTTATGCCTCCTTCTGTCTCCCTTTGTGCCTCCTTCTGTCTCTATTTGCCTCCTTCAGTCCCCATGCACCACCTCTGCCTCCTTATGTGCCCCTTTGTGCCTCCTTCTGTCCACCTGTGCCTCCTTATATCCCCTTGTGCCTTTATTTGTCCCTTTGATCTACCTCTGCCCACCTGTTCCTCCTTCAGTCCCACCCTGCCTCCTTCTGTCCTCCTTGCCCCCTTCTGTCTCCCTTTGTGCCTCATTCGGTCTCCATGTGCCTCTTGAGACCCCATGTGCCATCTCTGTCCCCTGCACCGTTTTCTGTCCCCCTGTGCCTCCTTTTGTGCCCCTTTGTGCTTTCTTCTGTCTCCCTGTGGCTCTGTTTGTCCCCCTCTGCCTCCTTCTGTCTGCCTGTGCCTCCTTACATCCCCTTTGCCATTTTCTGCCCCCCTTTTGTGCCTCCTTCTGTCCCCCTTTGTGAATCCTTCTGTTCCCCTTTGTGCCACCTACTGTCTCCCTGTACTTCCTTCTGCCCCCTCTTTGTGCTTTTTTCAGTCCCTCATTGTGCCTCCTTCTTCCCCCTTTGTGCCTCCTTCTGTCCCCCTGTGCCTCCTTCTTTCCTCCTATGCCTCCTTTTGTCCCCTTTTATGCCTCAATCTATCCCCATTGTGCCTCCTTCTGCCCCCTTTGTGCCTCCTTTTGTCCCCCATTGTGCCACCTTCTGTCCCCAAGTGCCTGCTTCGTGACGTCTGACCCTCATGCCTCCTTCTGTCCCCCTGTGCCTCCCTATGTCTCCCTTTGTGCCTCGTGAAAGTGGAGCCCTGTCTGTGTATTTTCTGGTGAAACGCAAATACACATTATGTGTATTTTCTGGTGAAACGCTGCCCGCATTGCATATTGCAAATGCTGCCGCGTTTATGTGTATTATTCTGGTGAAGCGCTGCCTCAATAAGTGTAATTTGTGGTGAAACATTGCAGCATTATGATTATTTTATGGTGAAATGCTGCCGCATTACGATTATTGTCTGGTGAATCCTGATCACCAGATCCGGCATCCTGATCACCTGCCTGCCCCTCCTCCCTCCCCGTGACCGCCACTTCCTGTAGTGGCAATATACAAGAACTTTCTGTATATCACTGTTACCAGGAGAACTGCTGTCCTTCCTCTGCACACAGTAGCCACTGGTCGTGCTGCTGTGACTGCAGCCTATGACTGAGGAGAGAGAGCCAGCTGGGGACTATGCTAGAGAAAGCGGCCGCCAGCGGCCATGTGGAGGGAGCAGGCACTGGGGGCAACTATACAACCTATTCTGCGGCAACTATACTAACTATACTGGGGCAACTATACTACCTATACTGGGGCACCTATACTACATATACTGGGGGTAACTAGCCAACCTATACTGCGGCAACTATATTAACTATACTGGGGCAACTATACAACCTATACTGGGGCACCTATACTACCTATACTAGGGCACCTATACTATGTATACTGGGGGCAACTAGCCAACCTATACTGCGCAACTATACTAACTATACGGGGGCAAATATACTACCTATACTGGGGCACCTATACTACGTATACTGGGGGCAACTAGCCAATCTATACTGCGGCAACTATATTAACTATACTGGGGCAACTATACTACCTATACTGGGGCACCTATACTACCTTTACTGGGGCAACTATACAACCTATACTGCAGCAACTATACTAACTATACTGGGGAAACTATACTACCTATACTGGGGCAACTATACTACCTATACTGGGGCAACTATACTAGCTACCTACCTATACTGGGGCAACTACTGTATGCTAGCTATACTTGGGGAAACTATACTACCTATACTCAGGGTGAAATTTTTTGGGTGCTGTGCAATCATTCCAAATTGGGGAGGGGGGGGGAGGGGGTTGGCTGTAGGTGCACACCCTCACAAGTTTGCCTCAGGCAGCAAAAAGTCTAGAACCGGTGAGACGCAGACAGCAGTAACAAACTTATAGAGAGATGGTATCCACATCTATCTAGTCAGCTGAACAGCATACTGGTGGTAAGGCTGTGGCCTATGATATAAGACAGTGATCTGCAAACTTGGCTCTCCAGCTGTTAAGGAACTACAAGTCCCACAATGCATTGCAGGAGTCTGACAGCCACAGTCATGATTCATATAGGCAAATGCATTGTGGGACTTGTAGTTCCTTAACAGCTGGAGAGCCACATTTGCAGATCAGTGATATAGGATTTGAGCCATTGATTGGGGTTTGAATTCTATATCAAGCCAGTATGTACGCCAGTAAGCAGTCTTTGGGCAAGGCTCAATAATGATCCTAATTGTCCGTGATGCATGCCCAATGTGGCTGCAGCTCTAAATCGCTTTAAGTCTGCCAGGAGAAAAGTGCAATATACAGTGGGTTGCAAAAGTATTCGGCCCCCTTGAAGTTTTCCACATTTTGTCACATTACTGCCACAAACATGCATCAATTTTATTGGAATTCCACGTGAAAGACCAATACAATGTGGTGTACATGTGAGAAGTGGATCGAAAATCATACATCATTCCAAACATTTTTTACACATAAATAACTGCCAAGTGGGGTGTGCGTAATTATTCGGCCCCCTGAATCAATATTTTGTAGAACCACCTTTTGCTGCAATTACAGCTGTCAGTCTTTTAGGGTATGTCTCTACCAGCTTTCCACATCTAGAGACTGAAATCCTTGCCCATTCTTCTTTGCAAAACAGCTCCAGCTCAGTCAGATTAGATGGACAGCGTTTGTGAACAGCAGTTTTCAGATCTTGCCACAGATTCTCGATTGGATTTAGATGTGGACTTTGACTGGGCCATTCTAACACATAGATATGTTTTCTTTTAAACCATTCCATTGTTGCCCTGGCTTTATGTTTAGGGCAGTGGCGTTCATACTGTAGGGCGCAGGGGGGCGTGGCGCACCGGGTGACAGACAGCTAGGGGGGTGTCGCCATGACCCCCCACAGCAGCACAGCAGGAGGACGAAAGCAGCGCTAGAAGGAGGGGCAGTGGGGGCAGCTATAGGGAGGGGGGACATATCACCCCCTCCCTCACCTGGGAACCCTCCTTCTGCCTCTCTCCCCCTCCATAGATTACCGGCGGCAAGTGCAGGGGCGGCGAGGAGGCATACGGAGAATTACCCACCACTTCCGCGATCCAAGCGCTGGCAGCGTCATGTCGTCACAGATCTCCGCCTTCAATGCCGCCCACTGTGCGTCCACTAATCAGGAAGCACAGTGGGCGGCATTAAAGGCGGAGATCTGTGACGACATGACGCTGCCAGCGCTTGGAACTAGCTATACTGGGGGCAGCTAAACTAGCTATACTGGGGGCAGCTAAACTAGCTATACTGGGGGCAGCTATACTAGCTATACTGGGGGCAGCTATACTAGCTATACTGGGGGCAGCTATACTAGCTATACTGGGGGCAGCTATACTAGCTATACTGGGGGCAACTATACTAACTATACTGGGGGCAACTAAACTAGCTATACTGGGGGCATCTATACTAGCTATACTGGGGGCAACTATACTAGCTATGCTGGGGGCAACTAAACTAGCTATACTCGGGGCAACTATACTAACTTCATTGGGGGCAACTAGCTTCACTGGGGGCAGCTATACTGCGGGAAACTGTACTAGCTATACTGGGGGCAACTATACTAGCTATACTGGGGCAACTATACTAGCTAATACTTTAAATTACAGTTAGCTCCGCCCTCATCCGGTCATGGCCAAGCCCATTTTTTGCCGCGAAGCACGCTGCAGGTTGTGGCCACCCCCATTTTTTGGGGGGAGGGGTGTCTTTTAATACCCAGCACCGGGTGCCAAATGCCCTAGGTACGCCACTGGTTTAGGGTCATTGTCCTGCTGGAAGGTGAACCTCCACCCCAATCTCAAGTCTTTCGCAGTCTCCAAGAGGTTTTCTTCCAAGTTTGCCCTGTATTTGGCTCCATCCATCTTCCCATCAACTCTGACCAGCTTCCCTGTCCCTGCTGAAGAGATGTGACACAAAGTATATGGAGGAGCACTCACTGGATAAAGCGGCGTGCCAATACCTCAGTCCCTGTGCCTCCAGGGACCACAGATGCACTCACAAAAGTAGGTCGGCAAACGGGACTTCTCAGGGCTCATTTCCACTATCGCGAATTCGCATGCGTTTTTCGCATACAAATTCGCATAGCAATACAAGTCAATGGGACTGTTTCCACTTGTCAGGATTCCTTTGCGTTTTTCTGTGCAGAAAAAATTTGCATGGAAGAGCCATCAGAATTCGCATACCGCTATGCGAATCGCATACAATGTATTTAATAGGAAATTCGCATGAGGGTTTTTTATGCGAATTTTCATGCGAATTCGCATAGAAACCATGGAAAAGCACACCAGCACTGCCATGGTTAAATTCGCACACATCGTCATCCATGCGAATTCGTGTGCGAATTCGCGTGAAAATTCGCATGGACCCGCATACGAATTTCGCATCCGCATGCGAATTTTTACCGCGGCGATTCGCACCGCACAAGTGGAAATGCAGCCTCATGCTTTCTGTTAACAATGACTTTCTTCTTGCCACTCTTCCATAAAGGACAACTTTGTACAGTGCATGACTAATAGTTGTCCTATGGACAGAGTCTCCCACCTGAGCTGTAGATCTCTGCAGCTCGTCCAGAGCCACCATGGGACTCTTGACTGCATTTCTGATCAGCGCTCTCCTTGTTCGGCCTGTGAGTTTAGGTGGATAACCTTGTCTTGGTAGGTTTACAGTTGTGTCATACTCCTTTCATTTCTGAATGATCACTTGAACAGTGCTCCTTGGGATGTTCAAGGCTTTGCAAATCTTTTTGTAGCCTAAGCCTGCTTTAAATTTCTCAATAACTTGATCCCTGACCTGTCTTGGACCTGTCTTGTGTGTTCTTTGGACTTCACGGTGTTGTTGCTCCCAATATTCTCTTAGACAACCTCTGAGGCCCTCACAGAGCAGCTGTATTTGTACTGACATTAGATTACACACAGGTGCACTCTATTTAGTCATTAGCACTCATCAGGCAATGTCTATAGGCAACTGACTGCACTCAGATCAAAGGGGGGCGAATAATTATGCACACACCACTTGCAGTTATTTATTTGTAAAAAATGTTTGGAATCATGTATGATTTTCATTCCACTTCTCATGTGTACACCACTTTGTGTTGGTCTTTCATGTGGAATTCCAATAAAATTGATTTATGTTTGTGGCAGTAATATGACAAAATGTGGAAAACTTCAAGGGGGCCGAATACTTTTGCAACCCACTGTAACTGTTCTGTGTCTTGTCTATCTAAAACAAACTATTTTTTGGAAATTCATTTTGAGGTGAAGTAGTAAGATTGCAATGGACCTGTATATGTAACGTGAATTTGGTAAGTTTATTCACCTCTTGTGGTGAGGAATACATTGTTTCTTAAAGTGTATAACCAGCATATAATGCATATTCAACAGATTCTCTTCTCTTGTAAAGTTATAATTACTTGCCCCATCTTCCTCTTGTGAATCAGACCTTGTGGTTCGTGGCCGCCGAGCGCCGACTTCCGGCACATAGCCCCACAAGGTTTTTTTTTTTCTGTAAGGGGCAATGCTATGTGCTGGAAGTACTGATTTACAAGAGGAAGATCAGGCAGATAATTCTAACTTTACAGGAGAAGGGGATCTGTTGAACATGCATTATACGCAGCGGCGGCTCCAGCTTCAGATTTTTGGGGGGGCTCAAAGGGGGCACAAGGGTTAGCAGGTGGGGCTCACGGGGGGCACTTTTGCGCTGCAGCAAAGAAATGGGCGTAGTCATGACATCATGTGGGCGGGGCTAACTGTAACGTAGTTGTACCAGCTAATTTAGTTACATTAAAAAAAAAATGAGGTAAATGCACATAATGACAGACAGCGTTTCCCCAGTTAATGCACATAATGACAGTAATTGCATGTAATGAGAGACTGCCCCTCACCAGAAAATGCACATAAGAGACAGCTTTTCACCAGTAAATGCACATAATGACAGACAGCCTTTCACCAGTCAATGCACATAATGACAGACAGCGTTTCCCCAGTAAATGCATGTAATGACAGACAGCCTTTCACCAGTAAATGCACATAAGAGACAGCTTTTCACCAGTAAATGCACATAATGACAGCCATCGTTCCCCCAGTAAATGCATGTAATGAGAGACAGCGTTTCACCAGTTAATGCACATAATGACAGACAGCCAGTGTCCCCAGTATAGGTAGCCAGATGTATAGATGTCCCCAGTCAGGCTGGTGGTGGTGGGCTGGGGGCCCAAGGGCAGCTCAGGCCTGGCTTGGGGTCGGCTGGAGACCTCAGGCTCAGGCCTGGCTGGTGGTGGAGGGCTGGGGGTCTCAGGGCAGTTCAGGCCTTTCTGGTGGTGGGCTGGGGTCCCAGGGCAGTTCAGGCCTGGCTGGTGGTGGGCTGGGCTGATGGCCTCAGGACTGGCTGGTGGTGGGCTGGGGGCCCAAGGGCAGCTCAGGCCTGGCTAGTGGTGGGCTGGAGACCTCAGGCTGGTGGTGGTGGGCTGGGCGTCCCAGGGCAGTTCAGGCCTGGCTGGTGGTGGGCTGGGGGTCACAGGGCAGTTCAGGCCTGGCTGGTGGTGGGCTGGGGCCCCAGGGCAGCTCAAGCCTGGCTGGTGGTGGTGGGCTGGGGGCACAGGGCAGCTCAGGCCTGGCTGGTGGTGGTGGGCTGGGTGCCCCAGGGCAGCGCAGGCCTGGCTGGTGGTGGAGGTGGGCTGGGGGCCCCAGGGCAGATCAGACCTGGTTGGTGGTGGTGAGTTGGGGGCCCCAGGGCAGCTCAGGCCTGGCTGGAGGTGGTGGGCTGAAGGCCTTAGGTGGCTCAGGTCTGGCCAGTGGTGTGGTGGGCTGGGGGCCCCAGGGCAGCTCAGACCTGGCTAGTGCCAGGCTGCCAGCATCAAATGCAAAAAAACCAAAACAAAATAAATCACTCAAGTTGGCTTGGCTGCCCAGTTCCACCCACCTTGAGTCCTCCAGGTTCCTCCTGCGGCAGTCCTCGGATGTATGTGGCTGGCAGTCACTCTCTGGTCTGGTGGTGTCCAGCTGCAGAGTCCCCACACTGTGAGCACTTCAGTGCTGTGCTGGCTGGCCTGGCTGCTTAACGGCCGTTGGAGCGGCAAGGCTGGTGGTGGTGGGCTGGGGGCCCAAGGGCAGCTCAGGCCTGGCTTGGGGTCGGCTGGAGACCTCAGGCTCAGGCCTGGCTGGTGGTGGAGGGCTGGGGGTCTCAGGGCAGTTCAAGCCTTTCTGGTGGTGGGCTGGGGTCCCAGGGCAGTTCAGGCCTGGCTGGTGGTGGGCTGGGCTGATGGCCTCAGGACTGGCTGGTGGTGGGCTGGGGGCCCAAGGGCAGCTCAGGCCTGGCTAGTGGTGGGCTGGAGACCTCAGGCTGGTGGTGGTGGGCTGGGCGTCCCAGGGCAGTTCAGGCCTGGCTGGTGGTGGGCTGGGGGTCACAGGGCAGTTCAGGCCTGGCTGGTGATGGTGGGCTGAAGGCCTCAGGCGGCTCAGGTCTGGCTAGTCGTGTGGTGGGCTGGGGGCCCCAGGGCAGCTCAGGCCTGGCTGGTGGTGGTGGGCTGGGGGCACAGGGCAGCTCAGGCCTGGCTGGTGGTGGTGGTGGGCTGGGGGCCCCAGGGCAGCTCAGGCCTGGCTGGTTGTGGTGGGCTGGGGGCACAGGGCAGCTCAGGCCTGGCTGGTGGTGGTGGGCTGGGGGCCCCAGGGCAGCGCAGGCCTGGCTGGTGGTGGAGGTGGGCTGGGGGCCCCAGGGCAGATCAGACCTGGTTGGTGATGGTGAGTTGGGGGCCCCAGGGCAGCTCAGGCCTGGCTGGAGGTGGTGGGCTGAAGGCCTTAGGTGGCTCAGGTCTGGCCAGTGGTGTGGTGGGCTGGGGGCCCCAGGGCAGCTCAGACCTGGCTAGTGCCAGGCTGCCAGCATCAAATGCAAAAAAAAACAAAACAAAAAAAATCACTCAAGTTGGCTTGGCTGCCCAGTTCCACCCACCTTGAGTC
The DNA here is from genome assembly GCF_040937935.1 of Hyperolius riggenbachi. Lineage (NCBI taxonomy): Eukaryota > Metazoa > Chordata > Amphibia > Anura > Hyperoliidae > Hyperolius > Hyperolius riggenbachi. The sequence continues at coordinate 203,853,860 of NC_090652.1, forward strand.
CTCCAGGTTCCTCCTGCGGCAGTCCTCGGATGTATGTGGCTGGCAGTCACTCTCTGGTCTGGTGGTGTCCAGCTGCAGAGTCCCCACACTGTGAGCACTTCAGTGCTGTGCTGGCTGGCCTGGCTGCTTAACGGCCGTCGGAGCGGCAAGCGGCAGCCTCTCTGAAGATGGGCGGGCGAGGTGAGGCAAGAGCGCTGCACAGTGCACTGCGTGCGGTGCGTGTCACGTGACGGACGTCGTCACGTGACACAAATTTATAGCAGCAATGTTCCTTGCAGGCCGCTCTGTGCCTGCGTGGCTGCGCTTCTGGTGGGGCGGGGTCAAGTCATTCCGATTTGAGTGACAGCCAGGCCAGCCCTCCTCCAGTCCTCCTCCTTCCTTGAACTTGCGGCGGCGGTGGCTGCGGCCCGCAGGGGGGCTTTAGTGGGGGCTGATTGGTTGACAGCTGGGGCTGAAGCCTGGGCAAGCCCCAGTGTAGCGCCGCCACTGATTATATGCGGGATATCCGCTTTAATGTGAACACAATGCTCCTTAGGTGTACTACTCATATATGTAAGGCAGGAGCATAACTACACCCATGATGAACATTCACACCACTATCCCTCCTCACCCTTATTGATCCCCACAGCCTAACAGAGGTCATATAACAAATGTGGCCATCATGGACTACTACAAAATAGACATTAGATTGGGAAATTCACTATGTGACATTAAACATGCAATGTACTCGTCAAAGCACTGTAGAAAATGTTTCAGCATTATATAAATGCACACTAAAAATTGTAATCTGTCCACCTACTGTATTTTGACAAACATGACAACACAAGCATTTTCTTTAAAGTACAATATTTACTGCAAACTTTTGAGTTAAAACAAATAGTGAAATTTGTCAATGACGGTTAATGCAGATATGATGAGTTCTATGACCAGATGCTGTTGTATGCCAGCTAATCTACAGAGCGCTCTGGTTCCTAAGATTCCATCCTTCCAGCAGGTAAACTTTGCTGATGTAACAGTCCAAGTAAATGTCTCCAGATGGAACAGATGGTCAGCATAGGCTGTAGTCAGCGAGAATTAAAATTAGCAGGTGTGCCAGCGTATGATGCAAAAGATTTTGGAGGTTTGGGTCTTCTTGTTACAACATTAATATATTCACTTTGTTGTATTTTGGTTCTTTTGCCTTTTCTCTGTAAAACAAAAAAAAAAGTTGGTATTAGTAGATACATCATTTTAATAACTGCTTACATCCTAGTACTCCACATTTATACAAAATGAAGATTATACAGTGGAATCAAAAGGTCTTTGGCCAGGCCAAAGACTAACGCTAACTAGTTATCTGGCTGATCTAGTCTATGGGAAATTACAGAAACTAATGCTGGGCATACACGGCGGTGTATTTTCTTATCAATCGAGCTGCTGATGGCTCGATTGATAATCTCTGACGTGTCCGATCCCCGCGTGGATCGATTCCCGGCTCATTTCCCGGACGAGCGGGAATCGATCCGCACGCACGCGCGGTGATGTGCCGCCATCAAGCCGCTGGCTTGATTCCGGCGCATTATTTCACCGTGTATGCACAGCATAACACCAGGTTGCTCTGAGACAGTAAAGTTATGCCTCATTACTTTTGATTTCCCTAAGACAAACTGGCACCAGTACATCATGTACATACATTTTCTCCGACTGCCTATTGCATACACTTCAATGCTTGGTGAAGCCATGTGTAACAACTTATAAGTCAATCTTTGTTTCTAAAACCAAACAATCAAGAAATAATTTACAGAAACACACTAATAGGTGGCTAACCTGTTGTAAAGACCAACCTTTTTAATCAATATACAGTATTCCACCAAAACAGCTACTCTCACAGTCCCAAAAATGCACTATCCTGGAAAACCAGACAATATTTAGATTTGCCAGCTTCGCCCTCTCAGCCAACGACTTTGTCTCCCACTAAAATTGAAACAATCTGCAAATGAAATCTCCCTTCTCCATACCCTCCCTTCCTTGTCGCATCTTCCTTTCACCTCTTTTGCTCCTGCCACCATGATGAAGTCAGCATGTTGCTCGTGACTCCCCCTCCCACCTCTTACACCCTTGACCCTGTACCCTCAAACACTCTTCATCCCTATTCCCTGACTTGACCCCAGTCCTCACCCTCCTTGTTCAACCTCTCCCTTTCCACAGACACCTTCCCCAAAGATTTAAATAGGCCACTGTACTTCCCATGATGAAAAAACCCACACTCGGCCCAGCCCTATCCTCAAACTACCACCCAATCTACCTCCTTTCCTTTGCCTCTAAACCCCTTGAATGTCTGGCCCACCTACGCATTACACAATACCTCAACACCAATTCCCTACTTTACCCACTAGAGTCTGGATTCTGACCTGCATACTCAACAGAAACAGCCATTGCCAAGGTGGTCAACGACCTTACCCTTGCCAGAGCCAAAGGAAGTTACTCCATCCTGTTCCTCCTTGCCCTCTCCTCCGCATTTGATACTGTAGACCACACCCTCCTCCTCTAATCCCTACAATCTGGAGGCATTCATGGCCTTGCCTTGGATATCCTCTTACCTCTCCAATCACTCCTTAACAAACTTCTTCAATGGCTCCTCATCAACCCCTTCCCCCACTTAGTCAGGGTACCCCAGGGCTCTATTCTGGACCCCCTTCTGTTCTCAATATACACTTCCTCATTTGGCAAACGTATCTCCTCCTTGGGCTTCAAATACCACCTTTATGCAGATGACACTTGCTCCCTCCTTCATCACATTCAAGCAAGCCCTCAAAACCCACCTCTTCAAGATGGCCTTCCCATCCACTACCACACAGTAACTCTCTACTGAATACTTATTCTACAGCCCTCCCTAGTGTGCCCATCTCCCCTTCCCTAGTTTATTGATGATTGATGATACATGATACATGATTGTCTGCTCTTTTCCTATAATGACCTCATACTTGTACTACTGAACTACCTAACCAGCCCAAAATCGCATGATCATGCATTTTGTACCGTTTGCCTTGTATAGCTTTGTCCTGTATTGTATAACCTTGTTACATCTGTCATCCTTTGTATCATTATATGTTGTGTTATTGCTCAGTGCTGCATAATATGTTGGCGTTTGATAAATACAATAAATAAGGAGAAAAAGAAGTGGTAGAAATCAACAGTTTGTGACCCTTGGAATACACGCAGTTAGTTCTGTAATCAACTCCACTGTTGCATCTCCTTCAAAGAGCTTCTTCTGTATTACCTCATACAAACAGAAATATAAACAGCAAACAGCTGCACTAGTGCTTTATCCTCATAGATTGCACTCACATCCACGGCACCTCCAGTGCATATCACACTTCCAAAAGATTGTGCCCTGTTAATGTGTACACACACACTGACACCAGCACCAGCTATATAGTAATAATGATGGTTTCTCACCAAATGGTACTGCTGGCCATTTCCCAGTTTCTATGAGGTGATACAGAAGAAGCTTTTCGAAGGAGAAGCAGCTGTGCAGTTGATTACAGAACAAACTGTTTATCCCAAGGGTAATAATCTGCTGATTTTCACCGTAGAGCACAAGTACACAGGGGTGTAACAATAGACCCTGCAAGGCATGCATCCGCGGGGAGGTGGGGGGCAGAAGCTGCAGGGGGCCCCTTGGGGGGCTGTCCTGAGAGACTGAGAGGGCACAGGGAGAAAAAAACACCTTCTGCTCTCTGCACAATTGTTGCAATGACTGCATCTGCTCAGCCACTGATAAGGAATCATGCAAAGATTTGTAGACAGTCCCTATTCAGTGTGCAGCAGGGTCTTGTGTACAGGGACCAGCACCCAACCTCTCTACCTGGGCCCCATCCAAAGTTTTGCAGGGGGGCAGTGATTTCTAGCTACACCCCTGCAAGTACATCATTAATGCAATATAGTTTTACAAAGTCTGTTCCTTTGTGAGTGTGCTGAGCTAGTGTGCATAACTTTATTTTATTTGAAAGAACACGAGGTAGAAGTGGAGTAAACAGTATGGTGGAAAAGAGGAGGGCACTCCTGCCGGTCCAGGCGTTGGTGAAGGGTGGATCCGGAAGGGCTAAGGCGAGGCGTTGGACTAAAGAATGTCCGCATGTCCAACATCCCCATGAGATCGCTGGAGCATCCTGTCCTTGCCTGCGTGGACATGGGAGAAGGATTACTGGCAGTGGTACCTTTATTGTGTTGTGCTGTGACATCACCCTTAAACGCATTGTAAAGCATAGTTGCCAGCTTGTTCTGCAAGTGCTGCATCCTTTCTGCCTTCTGGTGATTTGGAAACATCTCTGCCTCTTTGTGCCTATACCGAGGGTCTAGTAGCGTGGCCACCCAGTACAGCTCATTCCCCTTGAGTTTTTTTTATACAGGGGTCCCTCAACAGGCTGGACAGCATGAAAGACGCCATCTGCACAAAGTTGGATCCAGACTTACTATCCGTGCCGATCCTGGATAAGTGCTAAATGCTGCACAAACTAACCCCCCGCAGGGCAAAAATGTTGCGGTGAATTAGTTGGCAAACCCTGCAAATCCTGGCATGTGAAAGCGAATGCAGATTTGCTGGAGCTATACCTCATTTAATAAGCTAATTAGGCCTCATCTGCTAAGCCAGGTATTTAAGGGTTCACTTGGTGATTGATGCACACACCCTTTTTGCAAAAAAATTACTATCCATCTCCTCTTACTCTTCCTCTGTGACGTCAGGTAAGTCTTCCTCCTCCCCCGAGCCACGAACAATACCACAGGAACATTGAGCAGCGCAAGCCCCCGCGACGCCTGCTGCGGTTGTTCTTCTGCCTCCTCCTCTAAAGAAACACCTTCCTCATCATCCGAGTCTGACTCCTCTTCCCCACACGACTCTTCCCCCTCCTCCTCCCCCCTCTGTGCTGCCGCAGGTGTTGAGGAAACATCTGGTTCTGATGAGAATTGATCCCACAACGCTTCCTCCTGTAACTGTTCCTGTTCACACTCCTCCACAGCTTGATCCACCACTCTGCGCACGCTCCAGGAAGTAAGCGTACGGGATCAAGTCGCTGATGGTGCCTTCACTGCGACTCACCAGGTTGGTCACCTCCTCAAACGGCCACATGAGCCTGCATGCATTTCACATGAGTGTCCAGTTCTTGGGCCAGAACATCCCCATCTCCCCAGGGTGTGTCCTTCTACTGTAGTTGTAGAGGTACTGGGTGACAGCTTTCTCCTGTTCTAGCAGGAGAGAGAACATAAGGAGGGCCGAATTCCAGCGAGTTGGGGTATCACAAATCAGGCGTCTCACCGGCAACTTGTTTCTCCGCTGAATTTCGGCAAAGTGTGCCATGGCCGTATACGACCGCCTGAAATGCCCACACACCTTCCTGGCCTGCTTCAGGACGTCCTCTAAGCCTGGGTACTTTGACACAAATCTTTGAATGACTAGATTCAGCACATGTGCAATGCAAGGTACATGTGTCAGCTTTCCCAAATTCAAAGCAGAAATGAGATTGCTGCCGTTGTCACACACCACGTTCCGATCTCCAGCTGGTGCAGGGTCAGCCACTGATCCACCTGTTTGTTAAGAGCAGCCAGGAGAGCTGCTCCAGTGTGACTCTCCGCTTTGAGGCAAGACATGTCTAAGATGACGTGACACAGTCGTACCTGGCAAGCAGCATAGGTCCTGGGGAGCTGGGGCTGTGTAGCTGGAGAGGAGATGGCAGCACCAGTAGAGTTGAACTGCCACTCAGCCAAGGAGGAGGAGGAGGATGACAGTGAAGAGGATGTAGCAGGAGGAGAGGAGGTGGCAGGAGGCCTGCCTGCAAGCCGTGGAGGTGTCACAAGTTGGTCTGCTGCACAGCCACATACTCCCTGCTTGTCAGCGGGACCACTAAAACTATGAATTTTAGAAAAGCAAAGTTCAATCAAATTAGGCAGGCACTAAGTTTGGTGAACTGGGATAATGTACTACAAGGGGAAGACACTGAATGGAAATGGCAAGCTTTTAAACTTATACTCAATCAATATTGTAGTATGTATATCCCATATGGAAACAAAATATCTAGGAATAAAAAAAGGCCTCTATGGATGAATAGAAAGGTTAAAGATAAAATGAAGAGGAAAAAGAATGCCTATAAGGTCTTAAAACAGGAGGGGACCGAGGCTGCACTAAGCAATTATAAGGAGTGCAATAAAAATTGTAAAAAAGAAATTAGGCAGGCAAAGATTGAAGCTGAAAAACAAATCGCTAAGGATATCAAATCTAACCCAAAAAAGTTTTACAAGTACATTAACTCTAAAAAAAGAAAGGTTGACTGTATAGGACTCCTAAAGGATGAGGGTGGGAACTCAATGGTGGATGACCAAGGTAAGGCAGAGTTATTAAATGCTTTCTTTGCTTCTGTCTTCACAAAAGAAATAGCACTGTTGCAAACTACAGAGGCGGAAGAGTCTCAATCTTCTAACTGTAATATTAAATACTTAACGCAGGAAGAAGTGAAGGCAAGACTAAATAAATTAAAAATAGACAAGGCACCTGGCCCGGATGGCATGCATCCTCGGGTCCTAAGGGAATTAAGTTCAGTTATAGATAAACCCCTTTATCTTATCTTTTGTGACTCTCTTGCAACTGGCAAAGTCCCAGTGGATTGGCGTACAGCCCACGTTTTCCCATTATTTAAGAAGGGCAAAAAATCAGATCCAGGAAATTATAGACCTGTAAGCTTAAAGGGGAACTGAAGAGAGAGGTATATGGAGGCTGTCATGTTTGTTTCCTTTTAATCAATACCAGTTGCCTGGCAGCCCTGCTGGTCTATTTCTCTGCAGTAGTATCTGATTAAAACCAGAAACAAGCATGCAGCTAGTCTTGTCAGATCAGACTTATAAGTCTGAACCACTGAAACACCTGATCTGCTGCATGCTTGTTCAGGGGCTATGGCTAATAGTATTAGAGGCAGAGGATCAGCAGGGCTGCCAGGCAACTGGTATTGTCTAAAAGGAAATAACCATGACAGCCTCCATATACACCTCTCTTCAGTTCCCCTTTAACATCAGTTGTATGCAAACTATTTGAGGGGTTACTAAGAGATACTATATATGACTTCATAGTAGAAAATAATATTATTTCTCAGCATCAACATGGGTTTACTAAAGACAGGTCCTGTTTGACTAACATGCTCAGCTTTTATGAGGTAGTGAATGCTAATATGGATATTGGGAATGCTGTAGATGTGATATACTTGGACTTTGCAAAGGCCTTCGACACTGTTCCCCACAAAAGTCTGGTGCAAAAGTTGAGGATGCAAGGACTGGGGAAGAGTCTGTGTTCATGGATAGGGAACTGGCTAATGGACAGAAAACAAAGAGTTGTGGTCAATGGATCGTACTGAAAATGGGAGACTGTTAGCAGTGGAGTCCCACAGGGGTCTGTTCTGGGTCCAGTGCTCTTCAATTTATTTATTAATGACCTAGTAGATGCAGTAGTGAGCAATGTTGCTATTTTTGCAGATGATACAAAATTGTGCAGAATCATCAACTCTCAGGAAGATAGTGTCATATTGCAAAAGGATCTGGATAGGATGGCTATATGGGCACATATATGGCAGATGAAATTCAATGTTGACAAATGTAAAGTCATGCATTTTGGACGTACTAATGGCCTAGCACCATACAAAATAAATGGGATACAGTTGGGGACATCAAACTTGGAGAAGGACTTAGGAGTTCTCATTGACAACAAGTTAAATAATCGTACTCAATGCCAAGCCGCTGTAGCTAAAGCTAACAAAATTTTGGGATGCATTAAAAGGGAAATAAAAACTCGAGATGCTAGCATAATATTGCCCCTGCTTAACTCTCTAGTAAGGCCACATCTAGAATATGGAATTCAGTTCTGGGCACCATATTACAAAAAAGATATTGCAGTTTTAGAGCAGGTGCAGAGACAAGCAACAAAATTGATACGTGGGATGGAAGGTCTCACTTATCAAGAAAGGTTAGATAAACTGGGTTTATTTAGTCTAGAGAAAAGACGTCTTAGAGGGGATCTAATTAACATGTATAAATACATCAGAGGGCAATATAATAGCTTGGCGGATGAGCTTTTTGTCCCTAGGCCTTCTCTAAGGACTAGAGGACATAATCTGCGCATGGAGGAAAAACGTTTTAGCCATTTATTTAGGAAAGGGTTCTTTACAGTAAGAGTGATTAAGATGTGGAATGCATTGCCACAGGAAGTCGTTATGGCAAACTCTATACCTGCATTTAAAGGGGGCTTAGATGCTTTCCTTGCGTTGAAAGACATCCATGGCTACAATTACTAGGTAATGCCTAATGATGTTGATCATGGGATTTTATCTGATTGTCATCTGGAGTCGGGAAGGAATTTTTCCCTTTAGGGGCTAATTGGACCATGCCTTGTAAGGGTTTTTTTCGCCTTCCTCTGGATCAACAGGGATATGTGAGGGAGCAGGCTGGTGTTGTACTTTATACTGGTTGAACTCGATGGACGTATGTCTTTTTTCAACCAAAATAACTATGTAACTATGTAACTATGTAACCAGGTTGACCCAATGGGCTGTGTAAGTAATGTACCTGCCCTGACCATGCTTGGCAGACCAGGCATCCGTGGTCAGGTGGACCCTTGACCCAACGCTGTGTGCCAGAGATGACACCACTTGCCTCTCAATTTCACGGTACAGTTTGGGTATCGCCTTTTTAGAGAAATAATTGCGGCCTGGTATCTTCCACTGCGGTGTCCCAATGGCCACAAATTTACGTTAGGCCTCAGAGTCCACCAGCTGGTATGGTAACAGTTGGCAAGCTAACAGTTCCACCAAGCCAGCTGCCCGACGCCAGGCAAGGGAGTGACTGGCAGAAATTGGCTTTTTCCGCCAAAGATTTCCTTCACAGACACCTGGCTGCGGTGGGCAGAGGAGCAAGAACTGATCAAGGTCAGAGGCGGAGTGGAGGTGCAAGGGAGAAAGCGGCTGAAGATGCTGCACCTGAAGGAGGAAGAGGAGAAGGAGGGGGGCTTTTCTTTTGTGTGCTGCGTTTGCTCAGGTGGTCTTCCCATTGCAGTTTGTGCCTTTTCTGCATGTGCCTTCGTAAGGCAGTTGTCCCTACGTGGCTGTTGGCCTTTCCACGGCTCAATTTTTGTAGGCAGAGAGAACAGATGGCATTGCTCTGATCTGAGTCAGACACATTAAAAAATTTCCAAACCGCTGAGCCACCCTGGGGTGATGGCATTATGGTGGCATCAGCAGTTGACGTTGAAGGGTATGTTGGCTGGCTGTCCATAAGTAGGGATACATGGCACCGGACACTGCCACCAGCTGTTTCTGAAAACGAGCTCCCCCTGCTTCTTTCAGTAACTCGTCTCCTCCTACTCCTCTCTTACTCCTCCTCTGAACTGTCCCCCTGTTCATCTCATCTATTGGGAACCCACCTGGCATCCATATCGTCATCATCATAATCATCCTGCCCAGCTTTGCTTGCCTCTGACACCTCAAAACTGCACCAAAAGCAGGTACTTCATCATCCTCCTCCTCACACGTTACGTCCACAGTGTCGCCTAACTCAGACAGGTGGTGTAACTTGCTTAGCACCTTCATCTTGTTGTAACAATAATGGCTGTGCATCAGTGATTTCCCCACCAATTAACTCCTGCGAAGTGTCAAATGCAATGGATGTGGTGCTTGCAGTAGCGCCGGTGGCTGCGGAAGATGAGGTGTTCTGTGTTAAATAGTCAACCTAGTTCTGACAATCTTGGGAGTTGATGGGACATGCCTTCTTCTGAGCACTGTACTTTGGTCCAGGGCCGCACAAAATCACATCAGCATGACCTCGCACAGACCTGCTGAGTGGCCTTCCTCTGGGTCTGCCTCTACCTCTGCCTGTTTTGTCCGTTGTGTCCATATCGGGGAGGGGATAAAGTGAAAGGTATGCACTGACTTGACTAATACAATGTGCAGCCAGTCACACAGGTGCAGTTCACAGGTGTGCATGGAGTGGTATATCACACTGCGTGCACTCACGTAGGGAGGTGAGTGCACTGAACAGGCCCGTTTCTAGGGCCGTGCGGGACGTGCCGCCGCCCAGGGCGCTGTTGGGAGGGGGGCACTGTAATGGAGGGGGGAGCCGGAGCCGCGGGGAGGGCAGCCCGACCTCTCCCTCCCTCTCCCTCCGTGCTCCCCCTTCAGATGCAGAGCAAGCAGGTAGGAAGCGCTGTATACAACATACTTCCCTGGCTCCAAGTGCTGCTCTCTCGCCGCCTGTCTCCTCTCTGTATACATGCTGATACACACGCTGCTTCCTGTTTAGCCGGACGCAGCATGTGTATCAGCGTGTAGGCAGATAGGAGAAGACTGGTGGCGAGAGAGCAGCGCTGGGAGCCAGGGAGGTATGTTGTATACAGCACTACCTGCCTGCTCGCTCTGCATCTGAGGGGGGAGCACGGAGGGCGCCCAGGAGAGGGAGGGAGAGGTTGGGCTGCACTCCCCACGGCTTTGCCCCCCCCCCCTCCATTATAGGGGACAGCTACCTATCTAACCTATACTGGGGGGCACCTACCTAATCTAACCTACGCTGGGGGGCAGCTACCTATCTAACCTACACTGGGGGGCAGCTACCTAATCTAACCTATACTGGGGGGCAGCTACCTATCTAACCTATACTGGGGGGTACCTACCTAATCTAACATACACTGGGGGGCAGCTACCTATCTAACCTACACTGGGGGGCAGCTACCTATCTAACCTACACTGGGGGGCAGCTACCTAATCTAACCTACTGGGGGGCAGCTACCTATCTAACCTATACTGGGGGGCAGCTACCTAATCTAACCTATACTGGGGGGCAGCTACCTATCTAACCTATACTGGGGGGCAGCTACCTAATCTAACCTACACTGGGGGGCAGCTACCTATCTAACCTACACTGGGGGGCAGCTACCTAATATAACCTACGCTGGGGGGCAGCTACCTATCTAACCTATGCTGGGGGGCACCTACCTAATCTAACCTACGCTGGGGGGCAGCTACCTATCTAACCTACACTGGGGGGCAGCTACCTATCTAACATATACTGGGGGCAGCTACCTAATATAACCTACACTGGGGGGCAGCTACCTATCTAACCTATACTGGGGGGCAGCTACCTATCTAACCTATACTGGGGGGCAGCTACCTAATCTAACCTATACTGGGGGGCAGCTACCTATCTAACCTATACTGGGGGCACCTACCTAACCTATATTGGGGGGCACCTACCTAACCTATACTGGGGGGGGGGGCAGCTACCTAATCTAACCTATACTGGGGGGCAGCTACCTATCTAACCTATACTGGGGGGCAGCTACCTAATCTAACCTACACTGGGGGGCAGCTACCTATCTAACCTACACTGGGGGGCAGCTACCTAATATAACCTACGCTGGGGGGCAGCTACCTATCTAACCTATGCTGGGGGGCACCTACCTAATCTAACCTACGCTGGGGGGCAGCTACCTATCTAACCTACACTGGGGGGCAGCTACCTATCTAACATATACTGGGGGCAGCTACCTAATATAACCTACACTGGGGGGCAGCTACCTATCTAACCTATACTGGGGGGCAGCTACCTATCTAACCTATACTGGGGGGCAGCTACCTAATCTAACCTATACTGGGGGGCAGCTACCTATCTAACCCTATCTAACCTATACTGGGGGCACCTACCTAACCTATACTGGGGGGCACCTACCTAACCTATACTGGGGGGGGGGGCAGCTACCTAATCTAACCTATACTGGGGGGCACCTACCTATCTAACCTATACTGGGGGGGCAGCTACCTAATCTAACCTATACTGGGGGGCACTTGTCTAATCTAGCCTATACTGGGGGGCAGCTACCTAATCTAACCTATACTGGGGGGGGCAGCTACCTATCTAACCTATACTGGGGGCACTTATCTAACCTGTATTGGGGGCACCTACCTACCTAGCTAGCCTATACAGGTGGCAACTATACTGGCTACCTATATTGCAGGCACCTACCTAAATAACCTATATTGGGGGCACCTACCTATCTAACCTATGCTGGGGTCAACTATTCTGGCTACCTATATTAGAGGCACCCACCTAGCTAACCTGTACTGGGGCACCTACCTATCTAACTTATACCGGGGGCGCCTGCCTATTTAACCTATACTAGGGGCAACTATACTGGCTACCTATACTGGAGGCACCTACCTACCTGGCTAACCTATAGCGGGGGCAACTATACTGGCTCACCTATGCCTGGCTACCTATACTGGGGTACCTATTCTTGGCTACCTATACTGGGGGGACCTATACTAAGTGCAACTAGATCTGGCTAACCTAAACTGCGGGCACCCATACCTTGCTCGGGGGGGGGGGGCTATTTTTTACATCCCTCACCCTGGGTGCATTTTAGCCTAGAAACTGCACTGGCACTGAACACAACAGGTAGGTATACACAGTGATGGGTATTACAAATGTGCACCTATCTGTCACACACACACACACACACACACACACACACACACACACACACACAGGTACCGCCGGGAACAGGTGCAATGACTGGTGGTATTAACAATGTGTGCACTCACGTAGGTAGGTAGGTAGGTGCACTGAACAGTAAACAGGTGCAGTGATTGGGATGGGAATGGGATTACAAATCTGCAGCTGCCTGTCACACACACAGGTAGTCACTGAATGTGCTGGGCCTGGCAGTGGCACAGTAGGAATTAAGGTACCAAAGGCCAGCTGCGACTGACTGACAGGGCTGTATATAATGCAAGTGGGACAAAAAAAAAAAAAAGAGATCACAAGAACAAGATTAGCTCTCAAAAGAGCTGTTTAGGGGTGCTTTTTTAGCAATAAGAATCAGCAAGCAGCAAGCTAACAAGCCTACAAAAGCTTAACTAAGCTTTCCCTATGAGAGTCTGCAGCAGCTCTCATAGAGAATACTGCAGGCGCACGAGTGAGTGAAAAGCTTGACGCTGCCTGCCTTTTATAAGGGGGGTGTGGCTCCAGGAGGGAGTGTAGCCTGATTGGCTACAATGTGCCTGCTGACTGTGATGTAGAGGGTCAAAGTTGACCCTAATGATGCACTATGGGGGCGAATCGAACTTCCGGAAAAGTTTGCGGTGCTCCACGAATGCAAACCATGGAAGTTTGCTGGGAACCGTTCGCCAGCGAACCGTTTGAGCCATCTCTATTGGAAAAATAAATAATATAAATTACATTTGACTTACCACAATATATATAAAAGCTGTAGTGATTATGAAGCTGTAGACTATAAAACCACAGAGTGTGATTAACAAACTTAAAGAGAAGTGGACATTAACTTTTTTCTCTGGTATGGACCATGCAGGTTCTGAAAAAAATAAAAACATAAGAATTAAAAAAAATCCCAAATATGGAAAGTTTCAACATTATACAGTACTAGCCGACCTAAGCCGGTTTCAAAATGGGGTCTAGGTCTGTCACCCTGCATGCGCCGGCCACGCGCGCACATGTCCGCCGTCCTTGGCCCATGCCCGTTGCACATGCCGGTCCTTGGCCGCATCCTCTCCTGCAAGCTGCGCGTCACTCCCCTTCAGTGTCTCTGTGTCCTTGCACAAGCGCAGAGCGCAAAAGGACACACACAGGGACATGGGACACAGAGACACTTAGGTTTTACTGGGTACATGGGCGTAGGGCCTGGGGTCGCAGCAGTCGCCTTCGCGACCGGGCCCGGCTCCTGAAGAGGCGGGGGAGGGGCCCGGGGGGCCCATACCCGTGCTGCCTGTGCCGCTCGCTGCCCTGTTGGTGTGCGCTGTATTGGAGGGGGGAGCCGGAGCCGCGGGGAGGGAAGCCCGACCTCTCACTCCCTTCCTCTCCCCGGGCTCCCCCCTCGAAATTCTGAGTGAGCGTGCAGGGTAGCGGCGCTATACTAAACTACTCACCTCCGTCCCAGGTTCCAATCGTCGCTGGTCTCCTCCCGCTCCAGTCCACATAGATGCTGATACACACGCTGCGTACACGCTGACGCAGCAGCGTGTGTATCAGCATCTATGCGGAGCGTGAGGAGACCAGCGAGTCAGCGACGATTGGAACCTGGGACGGAGGTGAGTAGTTTAGTATAGCGCCGCTACCCTGCACGCTCACTCAGAATTTCGAGGGGGGAGCCCGGGGAGAGGAAGGGAGGGAGAGGTCGGGCTTCCCTCCCCGCGGCTCCGGCTCCCCCCTCCATTATTGGGGTGGGGGCACCTACCTAACCTGACCTAACCTGGCGGGCAGCTACCTATCCTGGGGGGCACCTACCTATTCTATCCTGGGGGGCAGCTACCTAACCTATCCTGGGGGGCAGCTACCTAACCTATCCTGGGGGGCAGCTACCTAACCTATCGTGGGGGGCATCTACCTAACCTATCCTGGGGGGCAGCTTCCTAACCTATCCTGTGTGGCAGCTACCTAACCTATCCTGGGGGGCAGCTACCTAACCTATCCTGGGGGGTAGCTACCTAATCTAACCTATACTGGGAGGCAGCTACCTAATCTAACCTATACTGGGGGGCAGCTACCTAATCTAACCTATCCTAAGGGGCACCTACCTATCCTATCCTGGGGGGCACCTATCCTATCCTATCCTGGGGGGCAGCTATCTAACCTATCCTGGGGGGCAGCTACCTAATCTAACCTATCCTGGGGGGCAGCTACCTAATCTAATCTATCCTGGGGGGCAGCTACCTAATCTAACCTATCCTGGGGGGCAGCTACCTAATCTAACCTATCCTGGGGGGCAGCTACCTTATCTAACCTATACTGGGGGCAGCTACCTTATCTAACCTATACTGGGGGCAGCTACCTAATCTAACCTATACTGGGGGCAGCTACCTAATCTAACCTATACTGGGGGGCAGCTACCTAATCTAACCAATACTGGGGGGCAGCTACCTAATCTAACTATATACTGGGGGCAGCTACCTAATCTAACTATATACTGGGGGCAGCTACCTAATCTAACCTATACTGGGGGGCAGCTACCTAATCTAACCTATACTGGGGGGCAGCTATCTAATCTAACCTTTACTGGAGGGCAGCTACCTAATCTAACCTATACTGGGGGGCACCTACCTATCTAACCTATACTGGGGGGCACCTACCTATCTAACCTATACTGGAGGGCAGCTACCTATCTAACCTATACTGGGGGGCAGCTACCTATCTAACCTATACTGGGGGCACTTACTTATCTAACCTGTATTGGGGGCACCTACCTACCTAGTTAGCCTATACAGGTGGCAACTATACTGGCTACCTATATTGGAGGCACCTACCTAACTAATCTATACTGGGGGCATCTACCTATCTAACCTATGATGGGGGCAACTATTCTGGCTACCTATATTAGAGGCACCCACCTAGCTAACCTGTGCTGGGGGCACCTACCAATCTAACTTATACCGGGGGTGCCTGCCTATCTTACCTATACTGGGGGCAACTATACTGGCTACCTATGCTGGAGGCACCTACCTGGCTAACCTATACCGGGGGCAACTATACTGGCTTACCTATGCCTGGCTACCTATACTGAAGGGACCTATAGCTGGCTATAGGGATTTGTGTGCGTCGAGTGTTGCTGGGAGGGGGGCCCACATCCAGATTCCGCATCAGGGCCCAGAGGTTTGTAGCTACGCCACTGACTGGGTAGGATATGCTGTAGTTCACTAGAGTGAAATAGATTAAGGCACACTATTTTTCCTATTAGCAGTCAAGTATCACTATATGCCTGGTAAAAAAAAGCACATACATCTTAAGAGGGTGGTGTTTGCTACTAGCACTACTTAAAGAGAAACCGTAACCAAGAATTGAACTTCATCCCAATCAGTAGCTGGGGAAAAAAAAAAAGTCTCATATTTTTATTTTCAGTTATATTGTTTTTTTTTGTTTTGTTTTGTTTTTTATAATATTGCATCATTCTCTTATATTAGCAATTTACAAACTACACTCTGCATTTTAAACTATGACAGAGCAGAGCTAATCACCTTTTGAACTTCCTTCCCTGCAGTAAAATATTATTTGAAGTTGTCTTTCACTGTTTATTTGATTTATAAGTGCTTCAGAAAATAGCACTGCAATCTGACTAAATAAGTCAGAGAGCTCAGAAAAGCTCTTTTGTATAGATAAAAAGTGAAGTTTCTTAACTCTCCCTGTGCTGGACACAATGGGCTTGATTCACTAAACTGTGATAACTCATATGACGGCTGTTTTCGCACGTATTTTCACGTTCATGCGTGATCGCAAATTTGCACTCACAATCGTGAATTAACGCACACAATCGCAAATTCATGATTCTGAGAAACCGATATCATTTTTGCGCGAAGACTCAAGAATGTGCGCTAAAACGGCCATGATATGAGTTATCACAGTTTAGTGAATCAAGCCCATTGTGTCCAGCACAGGAAGAGTTAAGAAACTTCACGGTTTAGTGAATCAAGCCCAATATGAGATTCATATAATTGTTACTAATGTTCTATTTCTTAGCTGGACTACGCATGTGTAGAGATGGCTTGAACCTCCTATTTTCGTTTGACGAACCGCAAACACGAACTTCCACAAAAGTTCCGCAATAGACTTCAATGGGGAGGCGAACTTTGAAAACCAGAAACATTTATGCTGGCCACAAAAGTGATGGAAAAGATGTTTCAAGGGGTCTAACACCTGGAGGGGGGCATGGCGGAGTGGGATACACGCCAAAAGTCCCAGGGAAAAATCTGGATTTGACGCAAAGCAGAGTTTTAAGGGCAGAAATCACATTGAATGCTACATTTCAGGCCTAAAGTGCTTTAAAACATCTTGCATGTGTATACATCAATCAGGGAGTGTAATTAGTGTACTGCTTCACACTGACAGACCAAACTCACTGTGTAACGCACCGCAAACAGCTGTTTGTGTAGTGACGGCCGTGCTGGACTGGTGCACACCATGGCCAGAGTGCAGGCGATGGCGGTTTTCAAACCCATATGGTCGGCCTGAGGCAGCTGAATGACAGTGACTGAGTGTCCAGCTGATCGAATTTGGTCTGCCCACAATGAAGCAACCACATTATCTTGGGTGTGCCTATCCATCTCCTCTTGCTCTTCCTCAGTGACGTCAGGTAAGTTCTCCTCCTCCCCCTAGCCACGAACAATACCACGGGAAAGTTGAGCAGCAAAAGCCCCCTGCGACACCTCCTGCGGTTGTTCTTCTGCCTCATCCTGCTCCTCCAAAACAACACCTTCCTCATCATCTGACTCCTCTTCCCCACAGGACTCTTCCTCCTCCTCCTTCTCACCCCTCTGTGCTGCCGCAGGTGTTGTTCCTCCTGTTCCTGTTCACTCTCCTCAACAGCTTGATCCACCACTCTGCGCATGGCATGCTCCAGGAAAAAAGCATAGGGGATCAAGTCGCTGATGGTGCCTTCACTGCAACAAATAATTGCGGCCTGGTATCTTCAACTGCGGTGTCCCAATGGCCACAAATTTTCGGAAGGCCTCAGAGTCCACCAGCTGGTATGGTAACAGCTGGCAAGCTAACAGTTCCGCCAAGCCAGCTGTCAAACGCTGGGAAAGGGGGTGACTGGCAGACATTGGCTTCTTCCGCTCAAAGATTTCCCTCACGGACACCTGGCTGCTGCTGTGGGTAGAGGATCAGCTGGAACCGCTCGAGGTGAGAGGCGGAGTGGAGGAGGGTGGCTGTGATTGCGAAGGTGCAAGGGAGATAGCGGCTAAAGATGATGCACTTGAAGGAGGAAGAGGAGAAGGAGGGTGGCTTTTCTTTTGTGTGCTGCTTTTCCTCAGGTGGTGTTCCCATTGCAGTTTGTGCATTTTCAGCATGTGCCTTCGTAAGATCATTGTCCCTACGTGGGTGTTGGCCTTTCCACAGCTCAATTTTTGGAGGCAGAGAGAACAGATGGCATTGCTCTGATCTACGGAAGACACACTAAAAAATGTCCAAACTGCTGAGCCCCCCTGGGGTGATGGCACTATGGTGGCCTCAACAGCTGACGTTGAAGGGCATGTTGGCTGGCTGTCCATAGGTGGCGATACATGGCGCCGGACACTGCCACCAGCTGTTTCTGACAACGAGCTCCCCCTGCTTCTTTAAGCAACTCGTCTCCTCTCTGACTCCCCCTCTGAACTGTCCCCCTGTTCATCTCGTCTATTGGGAACCCAATTGGCATCCGTATCATCATAATCATCCTCCCCAGCTTCACTTGCCTCAGACACCTCATAAACTGCACCAACAGCAGGTACTTCATCATCCTCCTCCTCACACGTTACGTCCATAGTGTCGCCTAACTCAGAAATATGAGGTGGTGTAACTAGCTTAGCGCCTTCATCTTGTTGTAACAAGAATGGCTGTGCTTCAGTCATTTCCCCACCAAATAACTCCTGCGAAGTGTCAAATGCAGCGGATGTGGTGCTAGTAGTAGCGCTGGTGGCTGCGGAAGATGAGGTGTTCTGTGTTAAATAGTCAACCACGTCCTGACAATCTTGGGAGTTAATGGGACATGCCTTCCTCTGAGCACTGTACTTAGGGCCAGGGCCGCACAAAATCACGTCAGCATGGCCTTGCACAGACCTGCCGGGTGGCCTGCCTCTGGGTCTGCCTCTACCTCTGCCTCTACCTATTTTGTCCATATCGGGGAGATGAAGCGAAATGTATGCACTGACTTGACTAATACAATGTGCAGCCAGTCACACAGGTACAGTGAAAAGTTTGCAGTGACTGGTATTGCAATACAATGTGCAGCTGTCACACAGGTGCAGTTAACAGGTATGCTTGGAGTGGTATATTACACAGCATGCGGTCACACAGGTACTGTGAACAATTATGCAATGACTGTTATTACAAATGTGCACCTGTCACACACACACACACACACACACAGGTACCGGACAGGCACAGTGACACTGCATGCGCTCACGTAGGTAGGTGGGTGCACTGAACAACAGGTAGGTATGGGATCAGTTGAAAAGGGCGCCTGAGCTGTCCGTATGAAAAGGGCGCCTCCATAGACATCAATGTTATTACTGGAAATATGGGCTACAAGGTGGTGAAAAGGGCGCCTGAGTTTTGATATAGGCTACAAGCGGGCGCCCCTTTGTAGCCCATATTTTTTCGGCTACAAGGTTTTCGGCTACAGTAGAGCGCCCCTTTGTAGCCCATAATTGTTTTCGGCTACAAGGTTTTTGGCTACAAAAGGGCACTCCTTTGTAGCCCATATTTTTTTCGGCTACAAGCTTTTCGGCTACAGCAGGGCACCCCTTTGTAGCCCATATTTTTTATTTGTCTACAAGATTTTCGACTACAAGGTTTTTGATTCTGCTACAATAGGTCAGCCTTTTATAGCCAAGATTTTTGATTCGGAGGTGCAGGCATCACATTTTGATTCGGAGGGGTTAGGCATCACAAGCGGGGGGGGAGGGTCTAAGGGTTAGGCACCACCAGGGGAGTCTTAGGGTTAGGCACCACCAGGGGAGTCTTAGGGTTAGGCACCACCAGGGAAGTTTTAGGGTTAGGCACCACCTGTGGGGTTTTAGGGTTAGGCACCACCAGGAGGATTAGGGTTAGGGTAGGGTTCTGTGTGGGAGTAGGGAGAAGTTAGGTGATTGTAATCACTTTTCTCAGCTATATCTAGAGCCCTTTTATAGCCCAAAATGTGTTGCCTATAACAGCATCCTTTTTATAAACTAAAACTATATGGCATATATGGGTTACAACAGGTGCCCTTTGTAGCCGAATTTGGCATATATGGGCTACACCACACGCCCTTTGTAGCTGAATTTGGCATATATGGTCTACACCACGTGCCCTTTGTAGCTGAATTTGGCATATATGGGCTACACCAGGCGCCCTTTGTAGCTGAATTTGACATATATGGGCTACGCCGGACGCCCTTTGTAGCCGAATTTGGAATATATGGGCTACACCAGGCGGCCTTTGTAGCCGAAGTTGTTATATGGGCTACACCAGGCGCCCTTTGTAGCTGAAGTTGTTATATGGGCTACACCAGGTGCCCTTTGTATCCGAAGTTGGTATAAGGGCTACACCAGGCGCCTTTTTTGTAGCCGAATTTGGCATATATGGGCTACACCAGATGCCTTTTTTTCCAGGCGCCCTTTTCAAATAGACCCGGTAGGTATATGCAGTGGTGGGTATTACAAATGTGCACCTGACACATACAGACAGGTACCGGACAGGCACAGTGACACTGCGTGCGCTCACGTAGGTAGGTGGGTGCATTGAAGTGAACAACAGGTAGGTATATGCAGTGATGGGTATTACAATGTGCACCTGTCACACACAGACAGGTACCGGACAGGTACAGTGACACTGCGTGCGCTCACGTAGGTAGGTGGGTGCACTGAAGGGAACAACAGGTAGGTATTTGCAGTGATGGGTATTACAATGTGCACCTGTCACACACAGACAGGTACCGGACAGGTACAGTGACACTGCGTGCGCTCAGGTAGGTGGGTGGGTGCACTGTGAACAACAGGTAGGCAAATCTGCACCTGGCACAGTAGTAATTACCACCAAGGGGCCAAAGGCCAGCTGCGACTGACTGACAGGGCTGTATATAATGCAAGTAGGCCACACACAAAAAAAAAAAAGATCACAAGAACAAGATTAGCTCTTAAAAGAGCTGTTGATGGGTGCTTTCTTAGCAATAAGAATCATCAAGGAGAAAGCCTACAAACGCTGCAGGCCACCCTATGCGTTTCGTCCAATCAGACTCCTCAGCCCCTGAGGAGTCCCATTGGACAAAACGCGTAGGGCGGAGCTACGTCCGTGCGCGTCTGACGTCACTGCAGCAGAGCGAAGCCAAAACTATCCTACTGATTAGCGGGGATTCGGGAGTCCAAGGCGGAAGGAATCTGAGCGAGTGCGGGACGCCGTGCCCAGCCAGATACCAGGACAGACCCCACTGCCAGGACATATGATGTGCAATATTCCAAGAACAATCTGGTGAGCGCAATCTATTATAGGGGAGCGGACTCACAAGCAGTGCACCTTTTCACTATCACCTGGGTGTTTTACTACAATGTGACAGAATTACGCTATGTATAACGAACTTTTGTCTTATAGGTTTTATTGGTGAGCGCAGCTCAGCGGACTAAGTGATTTCAAAACTCTGGAACAGTGAAGCAGCGATCCCAAACAAGTGACTTTTTTATTCAATGAACTTTGTGGCTGATTTTGTGCCTTAGACATTGCAATATAGGACTCTAAATTAGCTTGTTGGTTTTAAACAAAATTCGGCCCTTGACTAAATAACACAAGGTTTTCAGAGCGACTGGTTATAACACACAGTAGCACAGTCCACAAGTGGTGTGAGATCATTGGGCAGCGCAGCCCTATCTAATTGAGATTCCCTTTAATGGCAAAAGTTGCTAATAGTGCAGATCGATGTATTTGTGTTTAAATTGGAGCTGATAACACTTATTTGCTTTATTCAACAAAAGTTACATTTCATTATTAGACTATTGAATCTGAACTCAAAAGAAAAAAAAAAAAAAAGGATTTATAGATCATAAAGGAGATCCCTAATTCTACTCAGCTTGATAAATGTGAGTATTTAGTGAATATTACTATATATTATTTTAAAGGAAACCTGAGATGAAAGAAGTGCAAGCATTTATACTTACCTGGTGCTTCCTCAGCCTCCAGTTGGCTGAGGGCTACCTTTAATCTCAGTCCTAACTCACGTTAAATTTTAGTACATTAATGAATCTATTTAGCACTTCCGTTTAGAATAGCCTGATATGGTGCTATCATGGCCACTACTGGAGGACCTCTGCAATTAGCAGACAAACTACCCACACAGTGTAGCCTCACCCACATAAATAATGCCCTAAGTGAACCCTGTGTATACAGATGTAAGTCATTGTTCTTTGTGAACATTTTCTGGGCAGCTGCAGTCTTTACCTGTAAGAAATTTATCTGCAGGCTCCAGCAATGTAGCTGCCAGCTAGAGCTTCTGAGAGCCTTCAGGAGGTGGCAGTCTGGTGTCTTACAGTTGGCATCCCTGCATGCATGCACATGTGCACAAACAGGCTCCATATACAGGCGCATGCATCGTTAACAGCTGGAAGGTTATTGATAATGAATTGTTGATTGACTTTGCCTGACACTTGGATTATCCACCTGGTTTCCAGGCCTAAGGTGTATGACACTGACACATCTTAAGGCTCATACACACATCAGACTATAGTCTTTGGAAAATGAAAGATCACAGACCAATCTTACCACCCTTCATGTAGTATGAGAGCCATACTCTGCACAGTCTTTTCTATGGAGCTGAACTCCACATCAGAAAAAAATCTTTGCAAGATGCTGCACACACAGATGCTGTACAGACACAAAAGATCAGTATCTGCAAAAGATCTGTTCCTGCCAAAAATCCATTCCTGCAAATTGCAATGATAGTCTATGAGATCTGCAGATCATCATACACACATGATTTAACTGACATTCATCTGCAGATCAAGCAATCATCCGCAGATCTGAAAATCCATCCTGGTGGATCTGATCTGCAGATGAATGTCAGTTAAATCATGTGTGTATGAGGCTCTGCAGATCTCATAGACTATCATTGCAATTTGCAGGAATGGATTTTTGGCAGGAACAGATCTTTTGCAGATACTGATCTTTTGTGTCTGTACAGCATCTGTGTGTGCAGCATCTTGCAAAGATTTTTTTCTGATGTGGAGTTCAGCTCCATAGAAAAGACTGTGTAGAGTATGGCTCTCATACTACATGAAGGGTGGTAAGATTGGTCTGTGATCTTTCATTTTCAAAAGACCATGGTCTGATGTGTGTATGTGGCCTTACTCTCCTCTTACTCTCCTCATGTTGTGTGTAATCATGCAACATGTAGTAGGAGATGCCAGGCACTAGAGCAAGTGGTGAGTGGAGAGAGGAGGATGCACAGCATGAGATTAAGAGGTGAAAAAGGCTTCAGTTGCTCCTGTACTCTGCATTATAGACTAGGCCAGTGGTTCTTAAACTTTTTTGGGCGAGGGCGCCCTTGATGGCTGTGAAATTTTTTCAAGGCACCCCTTGGCAAAAACTACCAAAATACTGTTATGACCCTTAATAAGTAGCACCACCTCCAAGTAGCTAGTGATGTCTATTAGGCAGCATCCGCCTCTAAGTAGTCAGTGACCCCCTCCCCCATTATGCAGCCCGATGAAAGCACAAAAGGATAAAGAGTCAACCTTATAGACCACAAAGGCATTTCCCCACATGGGGACTGCAGTAAGTAATAGGATTAAAGGTTAACTGGCAGGTAATGCAGCTGGTTGCATTACCTGATGGCATTGTACAAAGGATGGGGATGCATGCCGAGGCACCCCTGGGAGGTGCTCAAGGCGGACCAGGGTTCCGCGGCACCCAGTTTGAGAACCCCTGGACTAGGCTGAGGGAGCATATTGGCAAGTTTTAACTGTGTATAGGACTCTGAGTAGGATGTGTAGCATTAAAGAGGAACTCCAGTGAAAATAATGTAATAAAAAAGTGCTTCATGTTTACAATAATTACGTATAAATTATTTAGTCAGTGTTTGCCCATTGTAAAATCTTCTAAATCCCTGATTTACATACTGACATTTATTACATGGTGACATTTTTACTGCTGGCAAGTGATGTAGCTGCTGCTTGCTGTTTTGGCAGTTGGAAACAGCTGTAAACAGCTATTTCCCACAACGCAGCAAGGTTCACAGACAGGAAACTGCCAGGAGTACGTACTCATAGTTTCCGATGGGAGGGATTTCACCGCAATATCAGTCATACAGCGCCCCCTGGTGGTCTGTTTGTGAAAAGGAATAGATTTCTCATGTAAAAGGGGTATCAGCTACTGATTGGGATAAATTTCAATTCTTGGTCGGAGTTTCTCCTTAAAGGATACCAAAGGCTCTGGTAAAATGAAAGCTGCAATGGGTAGGGAGTGAAAATTACATACTTACCGCTTCTGTAGTTCCCCGCCGTCAGCCGCCGGTCTTCTCCAATAAATGTCAGTGTCCGTGCGACTCTCCTGACCTCTAACCCGGACATACTGTACTATGCCCTATCGCCTTCGCTTCTGCCATCACATAATGACGGGCAGAAGCATGCATACTCCCCTGCCTCCTCCATCCTAGCGCCTGCACTCTACTGAAAAGCAAGCGTCAGATGCTAATCACTTAGCGTCCATACAGGGGACAGCGCCAGGGGTTTCGTTGCATTCATCGCTTATCCCGATTTCGCAAGCCGCTACTGCCATGCACCAGATCAAGCAAGTCAACCCTACATCTTTCAGCATCCCCAAGCGATATATGCGATGAATTTCTGCCCTAAATTGGTCTCATAATTCTGTGCATGCTCTTGGCGGCACCGATTTTTATCCGATCTGATTATAATAATCGAATCCGAGGGTCTGTCAGCTACCAAGTCGCCTGATGTATGGCTGCCTTTAGATGTTGTTCTCTGCCAGTACTGCAGTACTCTCTGGAGTACTTAAGAGGGCTAAGGCCAGGGTCACACTTATCTGAATTGCATGTGTTTTAGAAAACGCATGCAAAGTCGCGCATAATTATAGTCTATGGGCCGCACAAAAAACGCACTGATTTTTCAATGTGTTTTTAGATGCATTTTTAAAATGTTTAACATTTGCTTTTTATGTGTTTTGGCAAAATAAGGTAAACACTAATTTAAAATTATTATTCACTTGTTAAATATGAACATTGATTAAAGAACGCAAATGGAAACACATGAAAAATGCATAAAACGCACACAGAATAATGCAAACGCAGGGGAAAAAGCGAAAACTGCCCGTAGCAGAAAACTGATGGTTTTCTGCATAGATAAGTGTGAACTTAGAGTAAGTCTGGCTTCATACATACAGTGGCTTGCAAAAGTATTTGGCCCCCTTGAAGTTTTCCACATTTTGTCACGTTACTGGCTGCCACAAACATGAACAGTTTTATTGAAATTCCATGTGAAAGACCAATACAAAGTGGTGTACACGTTGGAAGTGGAACGAAAATCATACATGATTCTGAACATGTTTTACAAATCAATAACTGCAAAGTGGGGTGTGCGTAATTATTCAGCCCCCTGAGTCAATACTTTGTAGAACCACCTTTTGCTGCAATTAAGCAGCCAGTCTTTTAGGGTATGTCTCTACCAGCTTTGCAAATCTATAGACTGAAATCCTTGCCCATTCTTCTTCGCAAAACAGCTCCAGCTCAGTCAGATTAGATGGACAGCGTTTGTGAACAGCAGTTTTTAGATCTTGCCACAGATTCTCAAATGGATTTAGATCTGGACTTTGACTGGGCCATTCTAACACATGGATATGTTTTGTTTTAAACTATTCCATTGTTGCTATGGAGAGAGGAGGCTTAAGCCAGCACTGCAGTTAGGGTACTTTATTGTAAAAAAACACTTACAGTTTGGTAGCAGCCAAATGTCAGAGCAGGTTAAGTGGGCGCCAGGTCTGTGTCCCCCTGCGGACGTCCGTTTCGCGCTAACAGCGCTTGTTCACCGCAATGGGGAAGGTTGGGGGCGGGCTGCATCCACGCTGGTTACATACCAACGTCACGGCGGCACTTCCACCTGCGTCAGCAAGCCACGCCTCCAATTTCTATGGCAACACATGACGCTCACTTGCCCTGCATGGAGGACTAAAAGCTTCCGTGTAACCTGGCAGCGGGGAATACGCCCACAGGCACGCCCCGCCATATGACTCAGCGCTGAGCCTCCCAGCAGAGGGTGCACAGCAGAGGCTGCGGTTGGCAAATGGCAGTATGCGTGCATATAGAAGACACTTACTGTATTAGAGGTCTGAGGTAAAAGGGGAACCCCAATGCAAGGGAGGGGAGCGAGAGCCAGGACTAGCGCGCCCGTGGGAGCAACCCAAAGTGACAGGTCAATGAAACATAGAAATCAATAAAAATAAACACCAGAAGGTGTGTATATTGAGAACTTATGGAGGGAGAAAAAAGGGGGAAGGGAAGAGGAGAGAGGCGCTAGCGCACGCATAGGGCAGATACAGCCACGTCCAGAGAGAGAAACGAAAAACGTGCAGGATAGTGGAATTGAGTATATATGCGCGGCGTCAACCACTGTATATCGCCGCACAGGTATATAGATGGATAGAGGGTACTAAGGAGAGGGAGATGAAAATAAAGTCCACGCCAAGAAACAGAGCTCCATAGATGTGACGAGGCCGGAAGATTCAGGAGACATTGTTTATATTAAAGTATCATTCTGGATTCGATTCTTTGGAATCATTTTTCAAGGAAGCAGGCTTGTTCGTTCTTATCATTCAATCCAAGGGGGCCAAGTGCATTAGTTTGCATGATCCATCGTGCTTCGTGTTGTAGTAAAGTACGTTCTCTGTCCCCTCCTCGATGTGCAAAAGATATATTTTCCAAGGCAAAGAATCTCAGACAATTAGGGTTTCTTCCATGGCACTTGGCCATATGTACTATTAGTCTAGTGCATTTATCTTTAGATTTAAGTGAGCGGAGATGTTCTTTAATCCTCGTTTGCATCTCTCGGGTAGTTTGCCCAATGTTATATCTGTCACATGGGCATAGTAAACAGTACACCACGAATTTGGATCTACATGATAGTACGTCTTTGATTTTAACTGGAGTTCCTCCTAAAGTCGGTGTTCCATGTTTCAGGATCTGGTCACAGATACCGCATGACCCACAGCGATAGTTCCCTGGATGTTTAAGGGTATTCAACCACTTGGTCGAGTTTGGTTTTCTATGTTCACTACTCGTTAGCATGTCGCCCAGAGTGGGGGCTCTCCTGAACGTCACCAGGGGGGGCATCGTTGTTGCCCCTATCAGATGTGGATCTCCCTGTAGGACATGCCAATTTTTGTGGATAATTCCTTTAATCGTGGCTGCCATTGGTGAATAATCAAAAGCGAACACCTGTCTGGTGTTCGCATTGGAACCGTCCTTTTGTGTGGTGTATTGGCGTCGTTTTTTGATGAGTTCACTTCTGGGTCTGGAGAAGGCCCTGTCTTTCGCTTCTTCCAGCAAGGCTAGATCATAGCCTCTATGCTGCAGTCGTGCTTTGAGATCTTCTGCCTGTTCCAGATATTTGGAGTCCTCGCTATTGTTCCTACGGAGACGTAGGAACTGCCCATAGGGGATGGATTTCGTTACCCAGGGAGGGTGGAAGCTCTTTCTATGCAGGATTGAATTTGTGGCTGTATTCTTACGATAACCTCTAGTTGCTAATCGATCATGCTGAATGACAAGCTCAAGATCGAGGAAATTGATATGACATGAATCAATTTCTGCAGTGAATTTCATGTTGATCTGATTGTCGTTCAGATAGTCGATAAAAAGGGGAAACTCTAGTTCAGTACCTGACCAGAACACCAGGACGTCATCCACATACCTCGACCATCTCCGCAGGCACCCGCGAAACGGATTGGCGTCACCATGCACGCAAATCTCCTCCCAGCACGCCAGGAAGAGATTTGCGTATGTGCAGGCCACCGCCGTTCCCATGGCGGTGCCCGACACCTGCTGGTACCACTTCTCTCTGAATAAGAAAGAGTTATGGGTTAGGACGAAACGTAGACAATCGCAGATGTAGTCGCAATGTTCGTTCGTGCGTGTACCCCGTCTGAGATACGACTCAACCGCTGCAATGCCATCTTCATGTGGTATTCTACTGTACAGGCTGACCACGTCAATTGTGGCCAGCCTGTCTCCCATACTCCATTGTTGCCCTGGCTTTATGTTTAGGGTCGTTATCCTGCTGGAAGGTGAACTTCCACCCCAGTCTCAAGTCTTTTGCGGACTCCAAGAGGTTTTCTTCCAAGATTGCCCTGTATTTGGCTCCATCCATCTTCCCATCAACTCTGACCAGCTTCCCTGTCCCTGCTGAAGTGAAGCACCCCCAGAGCATGATGCTGACACCACCATATTTGACAGTGGGGATGGTGTGTTCAGAGTGATGTGCAGTGTTAGTTTTCCGCCACACATAGCGTTTTGCATTTTGGCCAAAAAGTTCCATTTTGGTCTCATCTGACCAGAGCACCTTCTTCCACATGTATGCTGTGTCCCCCACATGGCTTTTGGCAAACTGCAAATGGGACTTCTTATGCTTTTCTGTTAACAATGGCTTTCTTCTTTCCACTTTTCCATAAAGGCCAACTTTGTGCAGTGCACGACTAATAGTTGTCCTATGGACAGATTCCCCCACCTGAGCTGTAGATCTCTGAAGCTCGTCCAGAGTCACCATGGGCTTCTTGAATGCATTTCTGTTCAGCGCTCTCCTTATTCGGCCTGTGAGTTTAGGTGGACAGCCTTGTCTTGGTAGGTTTACAGTTGTGCCATACTCCTTCCATTTCTGAATGATCGCTTGAATAGTGCTCCGTGGGATGTTTTTGTAGCCTAAGTCTGGTTTAAATTTCTCAATAACTTTATCCTTGACTTGTCTGGTGTGTTCTTTGGACTTCATGGTGTTTTTGTTCCCAAGATTCTCTTAGACAACCTCTGAGGCTCTCACAGAGCAGCTGTATTTGTACTGACATAGATTACACACAGGTGCACTCTATTTAGTCATTAGCACTCATCAGGCAATGTCTATGGGCACATGACTGCACTCAGACCAAAGGGGCTGAATAATTACGCACACTCCACTTTGCAGTTATTGATTTGTAAAAAATGTTTAGAATCATGTATGATTTTCGTTCCACTTCTCACGTGTACACCACTTTGTATTGGTTTTTCACGTGGCATTCCAATAAAATTGATTCATGTTTGCAGCAGTAATATGACAAAATGTGGAAAACTTCAAGGGGACTGAATACTTTTGCAAGCCACTGTAAATGGACAATGTTCCCCATTCCCTCCTTGCAGCTCTGACACAGTGGTTGTCCTTGGCAGGTTTTGGTATGCCATATAAATTGTTATGTATAGAGTGCTTTGGGGACCAAATGTAAAACTTGCACAGGATCCAAAGCTCCTTAGCTACGCCACTGGGTGCTAGAATGCCAGGATAGTATAAATTCCCCCACAATGACCCCATTTTGGAAAGAAGACACACCAAGGTATTCACTGAGGTGCATGGTGAGTTCAGAGAAGATTTTCTTTTTTGTCAAAAGTTAGCAGAAAATGACAGTTTGTGTAAAAAAAAATCTAATTTCTGCAAACTTGTGACAAAAAATAAAATCTTCTATGAACTTATCATGCCCCTCAGCGAATACATTGAGGTGTCTTCTTTCCAAAATAGGGTCATTTGTGGCAGCCCCGTTTCTATGGGTGTGCGAAGCGTGCAATCGCCCCGGTGTCAGTCGCATGGTAACAGCGCCCCCTGTGATGACGTACCTGCATGTCATCACAGGGGCGCTGTTACCAAAGAGACAGATGCTGGGAAAGTAAGGAGATTGAGGCTGCGCGGGATCGGCGGAAGGAAGGTGAGTTATAACTACTATGCCCGCTCCCCCACCGCAATGGGGCACCTACCTATCTAACCTATATGGCGGACACCTACCTATCAAGCCTACACTGCAGTCATCTACCTATCTAACCTATATGGCAGACACCTACCTATCTAACCTATACTGCAGGCACCTACCTATCTAACCTATACTACAGGCACCTACCTATCTAACCTAAACTGCAGGCACCTATCTATCTAACCTATACTGCAGGCACCTACCTATCTAACCTATAGTGCAGGCACCTACCTATCTAACCTATACTGCAGGCACCTACCTATCTAACCTATAGTGCAGGCACCTACCTATCTAACTTATACTGCAGGCACCTACCTATCTAACCTATACTGCGGGCACCTACCTATCTAAGCATTGGTCATCAGTCCACTTGGAAGGGTAATGGTTGTAAAAAGAGAGAGGGAGAAAAAAAAAAAACAAGCAAAGCAAGCAACAATGCAATAAATTAATTAACATTAACATTCACTTTTATAAACTTTATTGAACATTTTTAAACCAAACATTAACATTTGGAACCAAACTTTAACTTTTTTTCTTACCTGTTTTTTTTTTTTTGTTTGTTTTTTTTTTTTTTTACTTACCTTCCTAGGATAAACCGCTCCTTCCCCATGGGACAATGTTCAAAGCGCAAATCGCACAGAGATGTGGCAAAGAACATTATGCACGTTGTACCAAGTGAAAGAAGAGGTTTTTAGCAGCCCTGTGTATTAGGGTCTCTCGAAACCTAATGTCTGGTTTCACACTGCATCTTTACGTCAGCATATATTAACATGACTTCCGGGCCGACGCAAATCGCCACAGGAGCCACGCAGTAACGTAGGTATGCACTAGCGCTAAAACAGGCACTTCTGGCTTAGCCTACCACAAAGTGGGACTTTCGCTAGGCAATTTTCCGCAATGCATCGCGCCAGTGTGAAAGAGCCCTGAGAGACCCTTGTGTGCCTACTGCTATGTCTTGAGTTCCCTACTCTAATAGTGTATCTGCGAGTGGTACTTCTCAAAACACTCCCCTATGCATAGGGCAGACTGGTCAGGACAGGTGAGACAGTAAACAGCGGTGTCACGCCTCAATCCAGCCCTCATGCAGACACAACAGCATTTTCTTGGGGAATGGTGAGATGGGGTACTCGGAAAGACATAGGCATAGTGTCTTTCATGTAGCCGGCTAACTACATCAGGGGGTTGGGGCATGGCCCCTCGTGGATACAGGAGTTCCGTAACGATCTCTTCCTGAAATTTAAGGTAGGATCCCACTCTCCCAGCCTTACTGTAGAGAAAAAAAACTATTGTACATAGCCAATTAAATCAGGTAAACAGACACCTTTTTATACCAGTGTCTGGTTCTGCGGGAAACTAAATAGGGAGTCAACATCTAGTCGTTGAAGTCCACCCCTCTCATGTTTAAGTTATAGTAGTGGACGGCGAAGGGCTTTTCAACAACTTCAGTTGCTCTTTCAATTTGGATGGTCGTGTCTGTGTGAAAGGTGGACAGAAGGTAAACGTCCCTTTTGTCCCTCCATTTCACTGCAAGAAGGTTTTTTTCACACAAGGCAGCCCTCTCCCTCCGTGGAAGTCGGGTACTAATGAGCCATTGGGGGAAACTCCAGCGACTAGGTCGCATTGTGCCACAGCAGGAAATTCAGACTATCTTTAAATGCTGATAGAGGGCCACACTTGTGTAGTAAGTTGTCCACGTACAGTATAGATGGTACCCCTTCTGGAACAAGGGTGACACCAAGTCCCACACAATCTTGCCACTGCTCTCGCGGTAGTCAGGGCATCCAACCAGCTCCAGTTTTGAGTCTTTTCCCTCATAGACCCTAAAACAATAAGTAGAGCATGTGGTCCTTTCACAGAGCTTATACAACTTGACCCTATACCGGGCGCGCTTGCTTCAGATGTATTGTTTGATGCCAAGGGGCCCGGTAAAATGTATCAGGGACTCATCTACACAGATGTTCTGTTCAGGGGTATAAGCATCCGCACATTTTGATGACAGGTGGTACTGGTCTATGAGGGGACGAATTTTGTGGAGCCAGTCATAAGCAGAGTGGCCTCTTGGACAACAGGTTGTGTTGACGTTGAAGTGCATGAAGCGCAGGATGATCTCAAAACGTGCCCTGGACATGGCACCAGAGTACATGGGCATGTGATGTATTGGGTACATAGACCAATAGGACCACAATACATTTTTTTTAGTTAGACCCATGTTGAGCAGAAGGCTGGGCATAATAGCTTCCTGGATTGTCGGTGATGTACTGTGTGGCTTAATGGTTGGTCTCTGCCACGACTAAGTCATAGTGATCCCCAGTGAAGAACAGAAAAAAGTCTAGGGCCTATCCTAAATGATCTGTCTCCACCTGGACTCCAGACTGGGTAGTGAAAGGGGACACTACGGGTGCGGCGGAACTAGGGGGTTGCCAATCAGAACTTGCCAGCACCTCTGGGAGTCTAGGGGTACTACGGGCCCATGTTTCTGGTGGCTGTGACGGGGGTCTTACTGCACGTGCCACGGAAGCATTTTCAACTGCCATGATGGTGCTCGCCTCTTCACCAGGGTATACGGCCCTGATATAAGTCCAGGATGTGCTGCGCTGCTGGTGTATGCCTCACCATGAAATCCTAGATCAGCGCTAGCACCATTCTGCTGCCCTTAAAGGGACTCCGAGCTCAGAAAAAAAAGGCAAGTTGTACTCACCAGGGGCTTTTTCCAGCCCAGTGCTGGTCGGGAGGTCCCACGCCGGCGTCCTGGCTCCTCTCCTTCTCCCCGCTCCGGAATGGCTGGCAGGCCGCAGCCCGGGCGACACTCTCCCGAGTGTCGGGATGCTTCTTCCGCATATGACGCGGATTACGTCACATGCCGGCCGCCTCGCGTCATCACGGCGGCCGGCGTGAAAGTACTGTGCATGCGCGCTTTGTTCGCGCATGCGCAGTACTTTCACGCCGGCCGGCGTGATGACGCGAGGCGGCCGGCATATGACGTAATCCGCGTCATATGCGGAAGAAGCAGCCCGACACTCGGGAGAGTGTCGCCCGGGCTGCGGCCTGCCAGCCATTCCGGAGCGGGGAGAAGGAGAGGAGCCAGGACGCCGGCGTGGGACCTCCCGACCAGCACTGGGCTGGAAAAAGCCCCTGGTGAGTACAACTTGCCTTTTTTTTCTGAGCTCGGAGTCCCTTTAAGGCTGAGCCTGCGCCACCTGCGATCCAATGACATGGGGTAGGGTACGTCTTGCCCTAGCAGGGACCCCAACCCAGAGAGCCACTGCTGTCTACAGGTTCGTATTCTGACCCGGATGATTGAGACATCCCGATCGCTCTCATCCGACTGGGTCAGAATCCTGTAGGCTTATCCAGCGGAATACCCATTTCTCGCCATGTTGGACTGCTAAAGTTAGGGGGTATTCCTCTGAGACGACCCAGGAAAAAAGAGCACCTGTCTAGCAAATGGGTGTATTTGTGAAGTAAAAAGCTGCTGTTTTTTGCAGTGATCAGAAAAAAAAAATTCTGTCACTGCGATGGGACAGGCTAAACGCTAGTGCGGGCGAATGATCAGGCCTGATCAGGCAAACACTGTGCGTTTTTAGTGGAGTCTACACTAAGGTGACCCTAATGTACTGATGTAGATCTGACTGTGATCAGTACTGATCACTTACAAATACTATATAGTACCAATGCTGATTAGCAACAGTGATGACGCTAATCAGCGACTAATTAGTGACTGCGGTGCAGTGGGCGCTGACAGACGCTAACTACCTAACAAAGGGGCCTAGCTAACTAACTGGTCTAACTATTAATACTAGTGATACTAAAACAGTGACGGTTTTCACTGATCACTGTTTTTAGATCACTAGGATAGTGACAGGGGGTGATCAGGGAGGGGTGATCAGGAGCCCGTAGGGGGCTGATTAGGGCCTGATCAGTGGGTGACCAGTGGCTGGCAGGAGGCGATCAGGGGGTGATGAAAGACTGTTTACAGACCTTACAAAGGGGAGATCAGAGGTAAACAATAGTGGGGGGGGGAAAAGAGGGGGATCTGAGCGCAAGGGGTGATCAGGAGCCCGCAGGGAGCTGATTAGGGTAACAGTAAAAAAGGGCGCAGGAGGCTAGTGGACAAATCGGGCGCCGCCATTCACTCCCATAATAAATATCGTTTAATGGGCGCCCGATAGGAAAAAAGGGCGCCGGAGAAAAATAACGTTTTAAAAGCGGCGCCCGGAG
This sequence comes from Hyperolius riggenbachi, assembly GCF_040937935.1. Classification (NCBI taxonomy): domain Eukaryota; kingdom Metazoa; phylum Chordata; class Amphibia; order Anura; family Hyperoliidae; genus Hyperolius; species Hyperolius riggenbachi. Next base: position 203,887,583 of record NC_090652.1, read on the forward strand.
ACTTAATGTTTTATTACTGCTTCTCATGATTACACATTATTTAATGATTTATACATTTTTTAATATTATTTTTAAACGAAAAACAGTACAATATTTTTTTTCAAACATTATTTTTAAACGAAAAACAGTACAATTTTTTTTTTTTTTACATTATTTTTAAACGAAAAAAAACGCACAATATGTTTTTGAAACGTTATTAATGCTTATCACAGGGGGGTCTTAGGTTTAGGCACCAACAGGGAGGTCTTAGGTTTAGGCACCAACAGGGGGTCTTAGGTTTAGGCACCAACAGGGGGGTCTTAGGTTTAGGCACCAACAGGGGGGTCTTAGGTTTAGGCACTAACAGGGGGGTCTAGGGGTTAGGGGTAGGTACAGGGAGGGTTACTTAGGCACCAACAGGGGGGTCTTAGGTTTAGGCATCAACAGGGGGGTCTAGGGGTTAGGGGTAGGTACAGGGAGGGTTACTTAGTAATTTTTTTAATAAACGTTATTATACGTTTCACTATTTAAACGAAAGATTAACGTTTTTACAATTGCCGATTTAATGCACATTATTTAATGATTTATAACTTTATAAAACATTAATTTTAAACGAAATACAGTACAATACATTTTTAAACGTTATCCATGCTTATCGTTTAAAACCCCGCGCCCTTTTTTCCCAGCGCCCCTTTTTAACGTACGCGCTGATTAGGGCCTGGTCAGTGGGTGACAGTGACAGGGGGCTGGCAGGAGGTAATCAGGGGGTGATAAAAGGCTGTTTATAGGCCTTACAGAGCGGAGATCAAAGGGTAAACAATAGCAGGGGGTGATCAGAGGGGGATCTGAGAGCAGGGAGGTGATCAGGACCCCACAGGGGGTGATTAGAGCATGATCTGAGAGCAGGGGGGATGAACAGGAGCACGCCGGGGGCTAATTAGGGCCTGATCAGTGGGTGACAGTGACAGGGGACTGGCAGGAGGCAATCAGGGGGTGAAAAGAAAGCGGTTTACACACCTTACAGAGGGGAGATCAGAGGTAAACAATAGCAGGGGGGGGGTGATCAGAGTGGGGTCTGGGGGCGGTGGGGTGATCAGGATCCACAGGGGGCTGATTAGGGCCTGATGGGTGGGTGATCAGTGACAGGGGGTGATCATCAGTGGGTGATCAGTGGGTGATTACAGGGGAGATCAGGTGTAAACAATGGCACTGGGGGGTGATCAGAGGGCGATCTAAGGGGATCTGAGGGCGATCAGGGGGTCAGTGTGGATGAAAATGTGCTGTGGTGTGTTTACTCACAGGGCTGCCATCCTCTTTAGTGGTCGATCGAGCAAGGAGACCACCAGAGGGAGAGGCAGCCAGTCCCAGGACTTGATGCCTTTTGCCGTTAGGCAGTCCTTGGGGCTGCCACCCTCCCGACGCCGATCGGCGTTAGGTGGTCAGAAGGAGTTTACAGAGATGCTCCTTACAATTGCAATTAAGGAAGGGATTATCAAGTGGATAAAATACAAAGTATAAGCTTGCCATTTCCAGACACGGAAAGGGTTTCAAATAATTGCCCACCACTTTCTATTGCCATGCTGATTTACTAAAGTTTACAGGATTTTTTGTTACTAGTTATCCTTTTACCTTTTCAAATTAGTAAAAATCAAGATATGTATTGTTAAACAAAAAATACATGGCTTTATTTTTACAGCTTAACAGTTGTTACCTTTTACATGAACAATAATGCCGTTATCCCACTCATTGGTGTAGGGAGGAGGATACATAACTTCTTTTTGGAAAAAGTAAATGTCTGTATTGTTCTCATTAAGTCCCCATAGGTAAAAAGTAACATGACTTGCTGTTGGTGACACACTGCAGTTATTGTCTTCAAAAGGTAGCTGGGTGGAGTTGAAGGATCCCACACATACAACTTCTGACTTGTTAATTCCTCTGCTCAAAGACACCTTGAATTCCTTTCCAGGACCTTTAAAGTCCCCGTGATACGTTAAATTGATGCTGTCATATACCATGTATTTGTGCTTCCTTGGTGTGGAGTCTGGAAAAACAGAAAATGACTACAAACTTAATCAAAATCATGGAATGTTATTTTGTAATTTAGTTTTTAAATTACACCACAATCAAAATGCAAAATTTAGCATGGGAAAGCATACTCTTGCTTTGTTTTGTTTTTTTCGCATAGAATCAGAATCAATTTTATTTTGCCAAGCACGACTGGGTCGTGGCCGGAATTTGGCTTGGCTTGTACATGGCTAAGGATAGGCTAGGACACACCGTATGCAATTTAATGAAGATTAACACAATTTGACCACAAAAAGTCAACGTTGAGAAGCAGTGCAAAAACATGACTATCAATTACAGCTTACAAAAGGGAGAATGACCCACGTGGAGGGGGGGGGGGGGGTAGTGAGTGAAAGAGTGTTGACAGCTAATGGGAAGAAGCTTTTCCTATGACTTGAGGTTCTGGTGGAGATGGACTGAAACCTCTGGCCTGAAGAGAGCCGACTGAAATAGCGGTGGCCTGGGTGTGAGGGATGAAAATACCCAGACTTCCAATAACCTGCCAATTGAAACTCTGTTAGCTTGTGAGTGCTGTTTGGGATAACACCTCTCAATTCCTGTCCCTGTAATGCTAAAGCCCCAAATTCAGCACTCTGGTGCCACAAGAGAAAGATATGAATGACAAATAACAATGACAGCAAACTATGACCTGACAGAGAAGCTGTAATGTGAACATTCTGAGGGCCCATTATTGCCAAGCTATTTTAGATCTTGTCTGTTTTTTAATTTATTTTATTGAATTATTTATATAGCTTTGACATATTATGCAGTGCTGTACAGTGTATATTGTATTGTCTCTCAGAGGGGCTTATCGTCTAGTCCCTACCATAGTCATATGTCTAGATCGTATAGTACATGTATCATAGTCTAAAGGCCCATACACACGTCGGACTTTTGCGAACGACGGCGGATCACTCAAGACCAGTCTTATCACCCGAACGACAGTCTGTACACATGCCCGATTTCGCGTGCGGACGACTGAACGACGGGACGTTCAAACGACCCGTCGTTCGCAAGTGTCCGACGTGTGTATGGGCCTTAAGGCCAATTTAGGGGGAAGCCAATTAACTTATCTGTATGATTTGGGAATGTGAAAACCAGAGGAAACCCACGCAGACACTGGGAGAACATACAAACTCCTTGAAGATGTTGATTTGGCTGGATTTTGAACCTTACCCAGTGCTGCAAGGCGAGAGTGCTAACCACTATGCCACCATGCTGCCCACGGTGGTTTGTCAGTAAGCTGGTTAGCAGGGCAGCATAGTGGTGTGGTGGTTAACACTCTTGACTTGCAGTGCTGTGTCCCCAGTTCGGAACCCAGCCAGAGCACTATCTTCATGAAGTTTGTATGCTCTCCCCGTGTCTGCGTGGGTTTCCTCTGGGCACTCCCACATCCCAAAAACATGCAGATAACTTAATTGGCTTCCCGCTAAATTGTCTGACTATGGTAGGGATTCGATTATGAGCCTCTCTGAGGGACAGTTAAGTAATAAGACAATATACTATGCACAGTGCTGCAGAAGATGTCGGCGCTATATAAATACTAAATAATAATTAGAATGAGTCTTTCAAAACTCTGTGAATGAAAAACATTATTAGGACGTAAAATATATGAATTATGATTGTTCCCAATCCAATGACACCTTTACACTTTGTGAAGTTTTTCCAGTAAGCATGTGGGGGTCCGCCTTAGCTGAGAATACTGTGTGTAGAGCAACCCCTGAGGGTACAGATACATTATTCAGTAGGTTTTTTCTGTTCAGGGTGAGGGAAGTGAGGGTGAGCAAGAGAAGCCATGCTGCATGAAAATATAATAGCAAAACAAAATAGGCCAGATGGATTACTATTGTCAAAGGAGTTGGGGATGGATTAATATTGTCAAAGGGGGTACTGCCTGCACAGTACGCCGTGGACAACGTGGGCTTGATTGACAGTGGCGCTTCATGCAGGCGCAGTAAAGACGACCTCGAGGTCGTCCTCTGCACTGTGCAGGGCCCCGGGCCGGCGGCTGCGAATGGAGCTCTTGCCGTGGGACAGACAGCTGCGAGGGGCTGGAGAAAGCCCCAGATAAGTAAATCAGATTTGCACTATATTAGCCTGATGATTACTTTAAAAAAGGATCAAATCAATGTCACTCTAGTTATGGAAAGTACAAGTGATAGTTTTATTCTTTTTTATTTTGTGTACAAAAAGCTGGTATGTGGTTATGTGAAACAAGAATTGTAGAAAACATGTTTGCGCTAAACATAGCAGTGGTTAAGTGAAACTGAAGCCGTCTGACTGGGTTTCATTAAATCGGAAGGAAGACCCCTGTGTGCATGAGAGCGACATGCTTCCTCTTATTCAGGGGTCCTCCCCAGCAAGCATTCAACTCTGTGACCCTGATTAGCTGACTTCAACAGAAAACAGCTGAGAACAGTACTTTGGTGTAACTCAGGAAGCCAAGTGTGGTAAACAAAACCACAAAACAAAAGAGAAAATAAAAGAAAATGCTTACTTTAAGTTTACTTATGTTCTCTTGTGCTGGATAGAATAAAACATAATTGAATCCCACTGTTGTAATGAAGATTAAGAATGTTTTAAAGCTTTCAGTTGAGAAATTGAAGCAAACTGTAAACAATGCCATAGTTTCTCCTGCATAGCTGAAAGAACTGACAGACTCCGGCACTCCTCATAGAATCTTCTTTTATTGAAGCCACAAAGCACAGGTACAAACGAAAGCCCCTATGTCTACAGCTGTTTCACATGTAACCACGCCTCTTCAGGACACGTGGGGCCTGACACCTTCTCTTTCTACCCCACCTATATCCAGGTATCTCCTCCCACCACCCACCTCTCTCTCACAAAGGGGGCGGGGAGGAGACAACCATGAACATATTACAGGTTAGGGTGACAGTGTAGTATAACTTGAAATCCTACCTAGAGCTTTTACTTAAAAAATGCATTAACCTCATCCCTCTCATTAAAACCCAGATTCCCCAGAGCCTCAGTATGTGAAATCATCCAGGCCTCGCTTTTAGAGAGTCGATCATCTCTCAAACCTCCCCTGCCGTCACCTTGTACAATTTCCAAGTGTGAGAAAACGCAGAAAAGCCGCCGTGTCTGTCAAGAGCAAGGCGGCTGACTCCGTGTCCAGCGCGGCGGTTTGCACGCATAGACACGTGTCTGGTAGTATGGTGGAATGCAGAAAGGCCGCCGCATGTCCTGACAGCAAAGCGGCCGTTTCCGCGTCCAATGCGGCAGTGTGCATGCAGCGGAGTGCGCTTGGTGTGGCTGGGTCTGTTAGTGCACATAGGCAGATGGATGAGCTACGCGCGCGCGGGCCTGAACTCAGGACCTTTATACCAGCAGGGGAAGTGTCAGCTGATCAGGAAGATCAGCTGATTCCTGCAGGACTCATGATTGGCTGAGTGGCTCGGGCGGGGCAGCAGAGTTCAGCTACTATATATTCTGCTGCTTGTCAGTTGCTGGTTGTCTGTCATTGCAAACACTTTGTGGAAGCATTCAGACCATAGTCAGATCCTTACAGTGTGTTTGAACCAAGAGGACTTGGAAATTCACACAAGATTACCTTGTACTGTTTATTTGTTAGACCATTTCCAGGGTGTTGAGATCAAGGCCCTCACACCCCAGACTAGGAATACTGTATATCTTCTGTGTATTTTCTAGCATAGTTCCAGGGTGTTGAGATCAAGGCCCTTACACCCAAGATTAGGGAACTGTATTGTCTTTATGTTATATTCCAGACTAGTTCCAGGGTGTTGATGATCACGGAACTCACACCCAAGACTAGGGAATTGTATTATCATTTATGTTATACTCCAGACTAGTTCCAGGGTGTTGATGATCACGGAACTCACACCCAAGACTAGGGAATTGTATTATCATTTATGTTATACCAGGGCCGGCCTTAGGTTTCACAGCGCCCTGAGCGTAACCAGATTTTGGTGCCCCCCCCCCCCCACATTCATCCTCTTCGCGTGTGAGTGCACCACACACATACACTAATGGGGGGGGGGGGGATCTGCTGCCTAAATACACGAAAAGGGGATCTGCGACTGCAAGACTAGTAGCCTAAGCCTATATACACTAAAGGGGGGATCTGCCTACATATACAAGACCAGATCCCCCCCTTAGTGTATATGGGCTTAGGCTACTAGTCTTGCAGTCGCAGATCCCCTTATAGTGTATTTAAGCAGCAGATCCCCCCCCCCTTAGTGTAAGTGTCCAGCTACAGATCCCCCCCAGTATAGGTTAGCCAGATGAGTGCCCACAGTATAGGTAGCCAGTATACTTGTCCCAGCTATAGGTTAGATAGGTAGGTGCCCCCAGTACAGGTTAGATAGGTAGCTGCCCCCAGTGTATAGGTTAGATAGGTAGGTACCTGCAATATTGGTTAGATAGGTAGCTGCCCCAGTATAGATTAGATAGGTAACTGCCCCCAGTATAGATTAGATAGGTAGATGCCCCCAGTATAGATTAGATAGGTAGCTGCCCCCAGTATAGATTAGATAGGTAGCTGCCCCCAGTATAGATTAGTTAGGTAGCTACCCCCAGTATAGGATAGATAGGTAGCTGCCCCCAGTATAGATTAGATAGGTAGGTGCCCCCAGTACAGGTTAGATAGGTAGGTGCCCCCAGTATAGGTTAGATAGGTAGCTGCCCCCAGTATAGATTAGATAGGTAGGTGCCCCAAGTATAGGTTAGATAGGTAGCTACCCCCAGTATAGGTTAGATAGGTAGCTGCCCCCAGTATAGATTAGATAGGTAGGTGCCCCCAGTATCGGTTAGATAGGTAGCTGCCCCCAGTATAGGTTAGATAGGTAGCTGCCCCCAGTATAGGTTAGATAGGTAGGTGCCCCCAGTATTGGCTAGATAGGTAGGTGCCCCCAGTGTAGATTAGATAGGTAGCTGCCCCCCAGTATAGGTTAGATAGGTAGGTTCCCCCAGTATTGGCTAGACAGGTAGGTGCCTCCAGTATAGATTAGATAGGTAGCTACCCCCAGTATAGGTTAGATAGGTAGGTGCCCCCAGTATTGGCTAGATAGGTAGGTGCCCCCAGTGTAGATTAGATAGGTAGGTGCCCCCAGTATAGATTAGATAGGTAGCTGCCCCCCAGTATAGATTAGGTAGGTAGGTAGGTAGGTAACACCCCCCCCCCCTAGGTAGGTAGGTAGGTAGGTAGCCCCCTCCCCCCCATAGAGGAGGGGGGGGCCGCGGGGAGGGCAGCCCGACCTCTCCCTCCCTTCCTCTCCGGGCACCCTCCGTGCTCCCCCCCCTCCGATCCGATGCAGACTGCTAAGGGAACAACTCACTTTCCTGGTTCCGATCGCCGGCTCCTCTCACTTGCTGCTGGTCGCCTCTTCTACATAGCCGCTGATGCACAATAAACTTCCTGTTAAGCAGGAAGTTTATTGTGCATCAGCGGCTATGTAGAAGAGGCGACCAGCAGCAAGTGAGAGGAGCCGGCGATCGGAACCAGGAAGGTGAGTTGTTCCCTTAGCAGTCTGCATCGGATCGGAGGGGGGGAGCATGGAGGGTGCCCGGAGAGGAAGGGAGGGAGAGGTCGGGCTGCCCTCCCCGCGGCTCCCCCCTCCATCACGGCGGCCACACGGGCATGTTTGCCCCATCACCCCCAGCAGTGCACCAGGGGGCGGAGCGAGACGGACCCAGCCGGGGCCCTGCAGTTGCGGCCAGGTCAGGTGGCACGAGCGCCCCCTGGAAGCCGGCGCCCTGAGCGATCGCACCGGTCGCTCAGGTCAAAGGCCGGCCCTGTGTTATACTCCAGACTAGTTCCAGGGTGTTGATGATCACGGAACTCACACCCAAGACTAGGGAATTGTATTATCATTTATGTTATGCTCCAGACTAGTTCCAGGGTGTTGTGACTACGGACCTCACACCTCAGACTAGTATTGCTATTACTGTGTTACGTTAGCCCAGTTCAGGGCAATTCCTTGCATATTAGCAGCAGGGCTTCCTGCACCCAGTCTCGGTCCCTCGCCCAGGGGTCCACAGGCTACAGGAATATCACCCACTGTCAGGGGTGAATTCCTCAGGAGTCTTAGGCTGCCAGCTCCTCTGGTGGTCCCCACTCAGAGTTGTTACTGTTGCACCAAACACTTAAACTCTCTCAGGTGTCCAGAAGTTAGACATATCTGATTATTGACGATTCCGCAGATCCTCAATAATCGGGTATATCTGTATTCTTGGGGATACTGCAGATCGCCAAGGATCAGATTCTCTCTCTGGTTGCTGACACCAATCGTTACACCAAGCCTGCAAAGGAGAGACACTCCGCATTGCCACCATGGCTCTCATTTACATGCTCTATCAGACGGGTAGCACCTACCCTGTTTCCAGGGCCGGATTTGTACTTTTTTCCACCCAAGGCCCAGTGTGAACAGCCGCCCTTCCCCACCACCACCACCACAACCACCACCACCACCACATACACATACACACACACATATACAATTTTTTCAACGCTGCCTTTTAACCTTTGAAATAAACCACAAAATGTTGCTTATTTATTATTCACACGTGCGTGCGTGTGTGTACACACAGATACAGTTCAGATGCCCTTAAAGGATATATGAGGTAAAGTAAAGCAGTGAAGCTTTACTTGCTTGGTCTTCGTACAGCCCGTAGAAGTCTATTTGCTCTAGTGCTGATGTTCTTCTGTCCTCCAGGCTGCCGCTGTCCCCTCTGTAAGATTGCCGAACCCACCTGGACATGCACGCCTCTTGTGATCATGCTCCCAGAGCATTATGTGCTTGCGCTGTTCACAAAGAATGCATCCCTTCACGGAAGTGCGATCGCGAGAGCCACACAGCACATCCACACATGCACAAAAGTCTGCAACACATCCATGGGTAGGTGTGCTTACAGAGGGGATAGACAGCAGCAGCCTGGATGACAAAGCAACTTCAAAGAAGTAGCCATACCTGGGGGCTTCTTACCATTCCTCATAAGGTAGATGGCTCCTCTGTTTTGCTAGGGTTGTTGCTGCGCTGTGACCCCTTTAATGCTTCATCCAGCGCATTCTCTATCCTCTCTGGTGTCAAACCATTGTCCCAACTAGGGATGAGCATTACGATCGGTACCTCTGTTCTGAATGTTTTGAAACAGAACTCAAATTTAAACTGATGCACTCCATGACAACAGGGGTTAATTCACCCTTGTCGCAAACTCTGTGCGCTACCTTCCACATAGCATTTCAGCTCTCCAGCTACTTTATCATTTACAGTTGGAAGAGCAGAAATGCAATGTGCAGGGCAGCGATGATGAGGGTGAGTTATCTGAACTTCCGCAGTGCGCATCAGTTTAAATTTGAGCTCTGTTCATAACAGCTTTACCAATTGGAACGCTCATCCCTGCTCCCAACAAAGAAAAAGCAGCAACTCCTTCAGTGAATGTGATTTTAAAGTGAGCTTGATAGGGGAAAACAAGTTCAATTTTAAGTTCATGAGGGTTCTTTCAGCCTTTCATAGCCTTACAAGTCCCAAGGTTCCCGCATGGTCCATTCTGATGTGTCGATACACCCTCTGAAATATGATCTCCTTGATCGTGCTCCCATGGCGAGGAGCGTTCTACTAATGCTCAGAACGCTCCCAGCAGTTGGAACGTGATCGAGAAATCGCACGGCCTGGGTTGCGCATGTGCCTTAGCCATGACTGGTCTAGTGGACAAGCTTTTGAAGAGGGACAGTATAACGGACAGGGAAACCAAGGGACCTGTAAGGCTATGAGGGGCTGGAGGAAGCCCCAGCGAAGTAAAATAAAACTTTTTCCAGTCTCAGGTAAACTTTAAAGGAAAAAGATTTGTACTTACCTGGGGCTTCCTCCAGCCCTTTGTCACTTTATTACCACCATTCTCCCACTATAAAGTAAGTCCGCAATCCAGCCCATTTGCACGCCAGAGTGCATGGGCAGTAACGGGAGGGCCCTGATTGAAATACCATTCAGAGCATTTTGTGCAAGCACCGAGTTGGCAAAATGCGCATGTGCAGAGCATTCCCTGCCACGGGAGTGTGACCGGTTGTGGCCAGGATCGTCCGCACACATGCTGTAAAGTGTGACTAAATAAGAAGACAGAGAGCATGGGCTGGATAGGGCAGAAGCAGAGCATTAAGGGACCACAGACAGCAAAGACAGAGGATGGGGACTGGTAAAAAGCCCCCCACATATATAATTACCTAATTAATATTAAAATAAGTTACATACATTAAAAAAAAATAACATTTGGGTTCTAAAGTGGAGGGGGGCTTCAGTAAACATCACCACCCAGCATTTGTCATTCTACCTTTGATTTTATAGTCAGTGTGAAACAGACAGACATGATGCTCCAGCAGGCTATTTCTGACTGTATGTTCACTTACAGTCAAGTTTGCAGGTGCAGACACTGAAGGCTGGAGCCAGGGCTGTGCACGGCAGATAGTTAGGAAAGGAAGGTCTGCACTCTGGGGCTGTCAAACAACCATCAGCCCCAGAGGCACCGCGAGACCTCCCCATCCACGACAGTCTCCTGGCCAGCGCTGTGCTGACGTGACGTCACGTCAGTGAAGTTGACTGACAGCGGGGGGGGGGGGCCTGTAACAATATGCGCTCGCTTGCTCTCACCGCCCGCCGCAAGTTGAAAGCTTGGAGCTGGCTGCCTGGGACTCGAGAGCGAGAGAGTCTGCCTACAGTCCCTAGTACTGGCTTGCGGTCACAAGTGCAGGCAGACTCGCTCGAGTCCAGGCAGCTCACTATGATGATCGCACGCCTTTGATCTCCTCCTCAGTCCTCCGGGTCCCGCCTCCTCCTCGTAGCCAGGCAACTGCAGCTGCCGCCTCCACCTCACACATACAGAGTGGCAAGCAGGGCGGGCGGCTGCGGACAGACAGTTGCAGTTTGCGGGCGGCTCAGGTGACTATGGATAACCTGTCACCTGTGGCCGCCCCAATAAAGGTCGCAAATTTCATCGCCCTAGTCCTGGGCCTCGGAGGCCTGCCCACAAATCCGGCCCTGCCCGTTTCTGATAGATCTTTTATGCTGGAGGAAACGTTCCTTTAGGGGCTGGACTGTTTTCCCGATGTAATAACGACCGCAGGGGCACCAAACACAGTACACAACATATTTTGTCCGACAATTGATGAATTCTCTAATTCTCCAGGTGACTGGTCCAATCTGGACTACCTTACCCTTTCTAACAGAGCGACACGCACTACAGTGTCCACATCCATAATTGCCTTCCCATTTTTTTTTAATTTTTTTTTTGACAACCAGTTAACCGAACTTTCTTCTCTAACTCTAACATCACTGTGTACCAGTAATTTCCTAATAGTTTTCCCCCTCCTAAAACTGACCCTAGGGGGCATGATAGTTAGATCCTTCAAAGTACTATCCAACTTTAGAATACGCCACTGATTTTCAGATAGGGGAGAGTAATCAAAAACAAAGTTACACCGATTTGTCTTTGAAAATGATCGATTCTTTCTGGTGAGAAGTTGTTCTCTAGGGACCTCACGAGCTCTAGCAAGGGCTTTGCCCACTGATTCTACCTCATAACCTCTATGTAACGATTGTGGAATTCTCTCCGTGATCAGCGCACAAGGAGTGCGCTGACACGGCAAAAATCCTCCACAAGCGTGTAATTTGCGGGAACCCAGCAAAAGGTGCAACGCACCTGTAGAGGGAAGTTCCTGTCGGCAGGTGGAGCTGTGGAGTGCAGAGGAAAAGCTCCTCTGCCCTGCCACAGACGCCAGACAGGAATTGCACGAAGGGAAGAAATGCAGGGCAAGATAGCCCTGAAAGAGAGAGATCAAAGCGACAGAGGGTATGTGTGTCCACCAATCTAGTCGCCACCCTGCGACGATGAACACACAACCAGGAAGATAAAGTGAGAAGGCAATCACCAGAGATGGCGGTAGCTAACAGCGACACAAGACCGAATAAGCACAGATGAGGAATGTATGTATGTCCACCAATCTAGCCGCCACCCTGCGACGGCGGACACACAACAGAGGAAACCGAGTGAGAACCCAATCGCAAGAGAAGCGATTGCGAAAGAGAATGAGCACAGGGATAGAATGTATGTATGTGCCCCAATCTAGTCGCCAACCCGCGACGGTGCACATACAACAGCAGATATGAAGTAGGAACGCAATCGCGAGAGAGGCGATTGCCAGAGGTGACACAAGGCTACAGCAAGGCAGAGCACGAGAGTAGCAAAGGCACAGCAAATCATACAATGAGAAGATAAGGAAAATAACAAACGCTAACTAAACACAAATACCGCACTCATTCGCAACAGCGAATGCGTTTTCTGCGCGGTCTCCACATGATAAGCACAACAGAGACAAGCACGCCTAACTAACCACCGACAGACAAACATGAAACAGAGGACGCTTGCTTAACGGTTACCTCACCGAGCCTCCAGCAAGCGTTCGTAGCAGACAAGACAGATACATAAAAACAGGAATAAGTGAGAGATACGATCCACTGCTCTTTCCGCCAGAGTGAGTGCGATCCAAGTATAGAAAGAGAGATGGAGATCAGACGGATCCACAGCACTAGCGCAAGGCGAGTGCGATCCAAGCAAGACAGATCAGATGAGATAGCTGGTAGCAACCGCTGCTCCAGCTATACTCCAAAAACAAAGATCAGAACGACTTCCTGTCGACCACCGCTGGGACAGGACAATCGCAACAGACAAACAAAACAGATATGCAATCCTAACTGCACTAGGGGACCTGCCTAGTGCAGTCCCAGGAATTACTCTAGGCTAATCTTCAAACGATAAGCAAGGCTGACACTCCAGGAGTGTTACACAGGACAAACCCTTATGACCAGCCCAGGTCTGTGATATCACATGGCATTTATAGCACAAACCTCCAGAGGATGTGGCCAGGAAATTTGCATGACCAACGTATGCAAATTCCTCAGCAGCAGCAAGCTGCAAAACTGACAAAAGGTCTCTCTTCCAGAGACCTGCAGAATGCAGATCTGAACAGTGGTCAAAAAGCTGCCTGCCTGCGCAGGCAGCCGAGCGAATCCTCACAGTACCCCCCCCCCCTCTAGGGTCGGATTCCAGACGAGCCTCTAACCTGATATTTGCAAAAGACTCTAACTGAAGACTCATGAAGGTCAGGACAGCCCGACAAGGCCCAATTCCAGAGTCAGCCCACCCGAAACCGACCTCATTGGAAGGAGAAGCCACCGAAACATGCCCATCAGTACCACAAGTCTCAGTGTAACACCCATCAGGATTGTGAATGCCAGAGAAGAAGCCATCGACACCCACCGAGCCATGCCCACCACCTTCCAGGGACCGTCCAAAAATACCAAACCTGCCACAATACCCATTCGAAGTGTCCCTTTCCACAAAACACCCACTGCTGATCTCATCCAAGGTACCAGGAAATATTTCTCCCAGCATCTCCCAGAACACTTTGAAGCTCCGCAGAGATCCCAGGAGGGCAGAACGATCACCAGGCTCACACGAAGAACTATCAAGAACCCCTATGGAACCAATGACAATTCCGGATTCAGAATTACCAGGACAAGCATCAAGACCAGGGCCTTCATGGACCACCTCTGGGCATGCAGGCAGGCAGGCAACATCAGAACAGGTTTCCACCGAGGAAGCATCTGAGCAGGCTGGCAACCGAGACACACTTGGGCTTCCTGGGTCACAGAACCCATTGGGGTACACTAGCCCAAGGGGAACCTCAGGACACGTCGAGGAACTGCCAACCTCACAGTCCGTTACGACAAGACCAAAACCAGAACCGGGCAGAGAATCATCACGAGCAATGGTCTCAAGCACTGGACTTTCAAAAGAAGGCTTGGACTCAAACCTAGAAATCTCTGTGACAATAATATCATCATTGACTACATATGAGTGAAGCTCCACCAGAGCTGCAAAGGTAGTCAGCACAACAGCAATGCCTACTGAAGTGGGCAACACCTCAGAAGGACTTGGGGGGCAGGAGACATCTCCTACAAGTTCTGCACCCTTTGGGAGGAAGTCAGAGGTCTCCAGGACATCAGACAAGACCTCAGGAACATCATTTTCCAAGTTTTCTAAGAAGGATTCTGAACTATCCATGTTACAGGGCAAAACTGGAACTTTATTTTGTGGACAGAGCAGATGTCCCAGGGAAGGTTCCACCATAAACTGAGACTGAATTTCATCATCATGAGCGGAATGTACAGGAATATTTACTGGAACACACACTGACTCCCTAACTTTAATCTCACTGCACCCAGAATTCTGCGTAGCAGTCAAACTAGCTTGCAACTCCAAAACTGCAGAAAAACAGGTGAGTATAGTAGCAATACCTAGACGAGCCTCTAGGGACACTGCAGGAGACTCTAAACAAGGCCATATTAACTCATCCAGAGTACAGGGTGCAAAGTCAGCATTTTCCTCAGAACAAGAAAGGGACTCACAAATGTAAGTGCGAGTGGAGATCATGTTTTCATTCATGGTACAGGGCAGATTCAGAGAAAGCTTCTCTGGGCAAAGCAAAGAAGCTTCAGCATCAGATTCGCAAAACCGAAGCGCTGTCTCACTCTTAGATTCGGCTGACAATGTCAAATCCGAGGAGTCAGAACGCAAAACTTGCGAATAAAAAAAAGCTTTAGGTTGTGAAACTGACGCTTCCATAGCGCAAACCTCCGCGATCTGCGGGGCAGACTGTAAGGCGTTCAGGACAGAAACACTGGAGCAACTGTCACCAGGCAACGGGCCCTTACAGGTGTGAACAGGGTGAGACAAAGACGCATTTGCAGTAGAAATAGCGACAACATCAGAAAAAACTTTATTAGACATATTATTATTTTTGATGCTGCATAATTTAGGAATTTTCCCCATAGCAGGATCACAGATGGAAGATCTTAAAGATCTGTCTCTAAATGACAAGGGGTCCCACACATCCTTGAGAAAACTGGCACATTCATGCTGATCACAATCTGCAGGAACATTCGAGAAACAGGCATTAGATCGCATAGATTCAAACTGCACACAGTCAGGAGAGAATCTTTCAGGATTCGCACAGGAATCAACCACAGTAGTACACCCATTCATTTCAGATCGCACAATGTCAAGACTCACATGCTTTACCCCAGAAAGGCAGGAACAATCAGCCGACAACGATGTCTCTTTATTGGAATCAATTGATTGGTGTGTGTGCAACTCATCCAAAATCGTCTGCCACACATAAATCACCAGATCCACATCACCCTCGTCACATTCATCGGAATCAATCAAAAGGTACATGGAATCGAGACAATCATTCAAGACATCTTCGCTTTTTGCGATGTAAAAATCGCAAAAGGCTTTCCAATCAAAATCAAATTCCTCCATCAAGGCCCCAATGTCCCATGAGGCAAATGGAGGTTCAAACAAGCCAGTATCAAGATAATCTCCATATGGGTGGAGATCAGGGACATGCACCGATTTTTTAACTGCTTTAATATAGTGTGCGATCCTACCTATAATAGGATCCACATAAGCTTTGGATTGGGGCAAAAAACCCGGAGACTGAGCAACATCATTGTAAACATCATTAGGGAGTGTTTTATTCAGATGCTTGCGATTTTTAATTTTTCCCTTTTTAACCACTTTGCATGTCTGTTTAAATGCAAGAAACATATCCAGGCAGTTCTCTTGCATCTGCTTAGAAGCTAAAGTGGCAAGAGAAACATTGAACTGATTTGCATACTGAATGGTTTTGCACATTTCAGACTTGACAGAAATAACCTCTTTATTTGTGGTTATGGGCAATGAATCTTTCGGCTGACAAGCCGAATCAGCTGATTGGCCTGCAAGCACCAACTCATTAACATATGGTAATGACAGAGAAATGTTGCATAACCTAATCTGATCAGCATCATGCACTGCAGGAAAAAGCTCATAGAAATAACTTGGCATGCAAGTTCCAAGCTTACGAGAAAACATATGAGCCAGAAATCTGCGAGGGTTATGTCTCAGATTCTTGTGTCTGGCATACTCATCAGCCCACACGAACAGATCCCCTTGGAAAAGATTGTAAGCAATCTGACCACTCCAAGTGAAAATATTGGTTGCCTGAAATTCAGGATTTGCCAAGAATCTGGAACATTCTGATATGAACTCATCTCTGGTTTCAGAGTCCAGTATCTTAAACCTCTTAAAGATACAGGACCCATATTTGACCAAATCGTACAAATCGGAAATTCCCTCTACACTGGGAATTTCGGTTTGGCTGGTCATACTTAACGATTGTGGAATTCTCTCCGTGATCAGCGCACAAGGCGTGGGCTGACACGGCGGAAATCCTCCACAAGCGTATAATTTGCGGGAACCCAGCAAAAGGTGCAACGCACCTGTAGAGGGAAATTCCTGTCGGCAGGTGGAGCTGTGGAGTGAAGAGGAAAAGCTCCTCTGCCCTGCCACAGACGCCAGACAGGAATTGCACGAAGAGAAGAAACGCAGGGCAAGATAGCCCTGAAAGAGAGAGATCAAAGCGACAGAGGGTATGTGTGTCCACCAATCTAGTCGCCACCCTGCGACGATGAACACACAACCAGCAAGATAAAGTGAGAAGGCAATCGCCAGAGATGGCGGTAGCTAACAGCGACACAAGACCGAATAAGCACAGATGAGGAATGTATGTATGTCCACCAATCTAGCCGCCAACCTGCGACGGCGGACACACAACAGAGGAAACCGAGTGAGAACGCAATCGCAAGAGAAGCGATTGCGAAAGAGAATGAGCACAGGGATAGAATGTATGTATGTGCCCCAATCTAGTCGCCAACCCGCGACGGTGCACACACAACAGCAGATATGAAGTAGGAACGCAATCGCGAGAGAGGTGATTGCCAGAGGTGACACAAGGCTACAGCAAGGCAGAGCACGAGAGTAGCAAAGGCACAGCAAATCATACAATGAGAAGATAAGGAAAATAACAAACACTAACTAAACGCGAACACCGCACTCATTCGCAACAGCGAACGCGTTTTCTGCACGGTCTCCGCGTGATAAGCACAACAGAGACAAGCACCCCTAACTAACCACCGACAGACAAACATGAAACAGAGGACACGAACGCTTGCTTAACGGTTACCTCACCGAGCCTCCAGCAAGCGTTCGTAGCAGACAAGACAGATACACGAAAACAGGAATAAGTGAGCGATACGATCCACTGCTCTTTCCGCCAGAGCGAGTGCGATCCAAGTATAGAAAGAGAGATGGAGATCAGACGGATCCACAGCACTAGTGCAAGGCGAGTGCGATCCAGGCAAGACAGATCAGATGAGATAGCTGGTAGCAACCGCTGCTCCAGCTATACTCCAAGAACAAAGATCAGAATGACTTCCTGTCGACCACCGCTGGGACAGGACAATCGCAACAGACAAACAAAACAGATATGCAATCCTAACTGCACTAGGGGACCTGCCTAGTGCAGTCCCAGGAATTACTCTAGGCTAATCTTCAAACGATAAGCAAGGCTGACACTCCAGGAGTGTTACACAGGACAAACCCTTATGACCAGCCCAGGTCTGTGATATCACATGGCATTTATAGCACAAACCTCCAGAGGATGTGGCCAGGAAATTTGCATGACCAACATATGCAAATTCCTCAGCAGCAGCAAGCTGCAAAACTGACAAAAGGTCTCTCTTCCAGAGACCTGCAGAATGCAGACCTGAACAGTGGTCAAAAAGCTGCCTGCCTGCGCAGGCAGCCGAGCGGATCCTTACACTCTATTCCTGAGGCGGTCATACAATACCTCTGCTTGTCTCTCAAAATCAGTGTCATTTTTATTATTTCTCCGAAGGCGCAGAAATTGGCCATACGGGATGGCATCCTTGACATGTCTGGGATGGTAACTAGCAAAATGGAGCAAACTATTAGTGGCGGTTTCTTTCCTGAACCCTTTAGTAGTAATCGCCTGATTCTCAATCACCACCCTGAGGTCCAGGTACTCCACTTCCCTGTCCCCAAAATGTGATGTAAAGCTCATATTTATCTGGTTGGAATTAATCCACTCCATGAATTGAGCAAACTCCATGCTGTCACCATCCCAGACTACAAGGACGTCATCCACATATCGACGCCAAAACTTCAATTTAGCACAAAAGGGGTTAACGGGGGACCAGATAGTTTCATCCTCCCACACAGACAAGAAAAGATTAGAATACGTGGGTGCTACCGGCGTCCCCATGGCGGTCCCTGATACCTGCTTGTACCACTTCCCATTAAACATAAAGGAGTTCTGTTCTAAAATGAAGCTCATGCATTCACATAGATAAACAGAGAATTCATCGCTTTTACCGTATTTTTCCAAAACGCTACGCAACGCTATAAGTCCTGCCGTATGTGGAATGCGGCTATACAAGCTGACCACATCAATTGTGGCCAAATGATAGCCGTCCTTCCACTCAAAATTTTCCAGGACATTCAAAATGTCCACTGTATCCTGCACCAATGATTTCACCATTCTGAGGCAAGGTCTTAACCTATAATCTAAATATCTTGAGAGAGCTTCAGTTAGAGAGCCCACCCCGGAGACAATAGGTCTCCCGGGTGGGTTCTCCAACGTTTTATGCACCTTAGGTAGATAATACCAAAGGGGGAACCTGGGTTTTTCCGCAAACAGCTCCTCCCCCACCTTCCGACTTTTCAAAAGAGCTCTTAATTTCCCCTTATCTTTCTCAACTGGATTTGACTTCAATTCCACATAGGTCAAAGTGTCCCACAGTTGGCGATAAGCCTCTTCCAAGTATTTTTCCCTGGACAAGATCACCAGGTTTCCCCCCTTATCGGCGGGTTTACACACAATATCGGTCCTGGATCTCAGCCATACCAGTACCTTCCTCTCGCCTTCAGTGATATTCATAACATCTTTAGGGTATAAACAAGCCTTAATTTCATCAAGGATACCCCTGTAAAATACATCTATCGGGCTCCCTGGGCTAATCGGTGGATTGAATGTGGACTTGCGGAAGGACTTATGAACCCTATCTGTCATCCCCTCATCCTCCTCCCCCTCTCTTTCTTGGCTCCCACCCTCTTCCAGGAGTTCTTTTAGAATCCCCAACATTTCTTTATCCTTGGCATCAAAGGCGGCACTGGTGCTGAAACCCAAAGGACCTACCCCTGAATAGATCACATTTGCCTCATTTCTGCTCTTAAAGAATTTGTGCACATTTTTTTTTCTAACAGCCTCCAAAAGATCCACCTCAAAACGACATATATCAAAATCACTGGTAATACAGTAGTTGAGACCTTTAGAAAGCAGTGTTAGACAGTCCTCTGATAACTCCACGTTAGACAGATTAATCACTCTCAGTTCCTTTTCTTTATCCACAATGGTATTCCCCAACTTGGGTGCACCCACTACTCCTGACCCTTCCACTGTATCTGTTTCCTTTCTCCTGCATGCTGGAAAATCTCTGCATTTAACAATAAAAGCTTACATGCCTCTCATTGTTTATGTTACATACATTTTATCTCTATGTTTATCAGGGTGCTCTTTGTGACAGTGCTTTACATAATACCTTTAACCACTTCCCGACCGCCGTATATACAATTGGCGGCCGGGAAGTGGACGCCGCAAGGACCGCCGTATTGACAATTGGCGGCGGTCCTTGTATGGGCATGGGCGGAGCGATCGCGTCATCCGTGACGCGATCCTCCGCCTCCGCCTGGCGCCGCTCACCCGCCGCAACATCCCGCCGGCCATACGGAAGCGCCGGCGGGATGTTAACCCGACGATCGCCGCATACAAAGTGTATAATACGCTTTGTAATGTTTACAAAGTGTATTATACAGGCTGCCTCCTGCCCTGGTGGTCCCAATGTCCGAGGGACCACCAGGGCAGGCTGCAGCCACCCTAGTCTGCACCAAGCACACTGATTTCCCCCCCCCCCTGCCCCAGATCGCCCACACCACCCATCAGACCCCCCCCCCCCCTGCCCACCCCCCAGACCCCTGTTTGCACCCAATCACCCCCCTAATCACCCATCAATCACTCCCTGTCACTATCTGTCAACGCTATTTTTTTTTTATCCCCCCCCTGCCCCCCGCTCCCTCCTCATCACCCCCCCACCCCTCAGATTCTCCCCAGACCCCCCCCCCCCATGTACTGTATGCATCCATCCCCCCTGATCACCTGTCAATCACCTGTCCATCACCTGTCAATCACCCGTCAATCACCCGTCAATCACCCCCTGTCACTGCCACCCATCAATCAGCCCCTAACCTGCCCCTTGCGGGCAATCTGATCACCCCCCCACACCAATAGATCGCCCGCAGATTCGACATCAGATCACCTCCCAAATCCATTGTTTACATCTATTCTCTCCTCTAAACACCCACTAATTACCCATCAATCACCCATCAATCACCCCCTATCACCACCTGTCACTTTTACCTATCAGATCAGACCCTAATCTGCCCCTTGCGGGCACCCAATCACCCGCCCACACGCTCAGATTGCCCTCTGACCCCCCCCTTATCAATTCACCAGTGCATTAATTACATCTGTTCTTCCCTGTAATAACCCACTGATCACCTGTCAATCACCTGCCAATCACCTATCACCCATCAATCACCCCCTGTCACCCCCTGTCACTGCCACCCATCAATCAGCCCCTAACCTGCCCCTTGCGGGCAATCTGATCACCCACCCACACCATTAGATCGCCCGCAAACCCGCCGTCAGATTACCTCCCAAATGTATTGTTTACATCTGTTATCTTCTCTAAACACCCACTAATTACCCATCAATCACCCATCAATCACCCCCTATCACCAACCGTCACTGTTACCTATCAGATCAGACCCTAATCTGCCCCTTGCGGGCACCCAATCACCCGCCCACACGCTCAGATTGCCCTCAGACCCCCCCCCCTTATAAATTCGCCAGTGCATTAATTACATCTGGCCTTCCCTGTAATAACCCACTGATCACCTGTCAATCACCTGCCAATCACCTATCACCCATCAATCACCCCCTGTCACTGCCACCCAACAATCAGCCCCTAACCTGCCCCTTGCGGGCAAACTGATCACCCACCCACACCAATAGATCGCCCGCAGATCCGACATCAGATCACCACCCAAGCGCAGTGTTTCCATCTATTCTCTCCTCTAAACACCCACTAATTACCCATCAATCACCCATCAATCACCCCCTATCACCACCTGTCACTGTTACCCATCAGATCAGACTCTAATCTGCCCCTTGCGGGCACCCAATCGCCCGCCTACACGCTCAGATTGCCCTCAGACCACCCCTTATCAATTCGCCAGTGCAATATTTACATCTGTTCTCCCCTGTAATAACCCACTGATTACCTGTCAATCACCTATCAATCACCCATCAATCACCCCCTGTCACTGCCACCCATCAATCACCCCCTGTCACTGCCGCCCATCAATCACCCGCTGTCACTGCCACCCATCAATCAGCCCCTAACCTGCCCCTTGCGGGCAATCTGATCACCCACCCACACCAATAGATCGCCCGCAGATCCGACGTCCGATCACCTCCCAAGTGCAGTGTTTACATCTGTTCTCTAAACACCCTAAACACCCACTAATTACCCATCAATCACCCCCTGTCACTGCTACCTATCAGATTAGACCCCTATCTGCCCCTAGGGCACTCAATCACCCGCCCACACCCTCAGAATGCCCTCAGACCCCAGCCCTGATCACCTCGCCAGTGCATTGCTTGCATCTATTTTCCCCTCTAATCACACCTTGAGACACCCATCAATCACCTCCTGTCACCCCCCTAGCACTCCTATCCATCAGATCAGGCCCAATACAACCTGTCATCTAAAAGGCCACCCTGCTTATGACCGGTTCCACAAAATTCGCCCCCTCATAGACCACCTGTCATCAAAATTTGCAGATGCTTATACCCCTGAACAGTCATTTTGAGACATTTGGTTTCCAAACTACTCACGGTTTTGGGCCTGTAAAATGCCAGGGCGGTATAGGAACCCCACAAGTGACCCCATTTTAGAAAAAAGACACCCCAAGGTATTCTGTTAGGTGTATGACGAGTTCATAGAAGATTTTATTTTTTGTCAAAAGTTAGCGGAAATTGATTTTTATTGGTTTTTTTTCACAAAGTGTCATTTTTCACTAACTTGTGACACTTTTTTGCAGCCTAGGTGCGCTAAGGGGCCCAACGTCCTATTCACAGGTCATTTTGAGGCATTTGTTTTCTAGACTACTCCTCACGGTTTAGGGCCCCTAAAATGCCAGAGCAGTATAGGAACCCCACAAATGACCCCATTTTAGAAAGAAGACACCCCAAGGTATTCTGTTAGGTGTATGATGAGTTCATAGAAGATTTTATTTTTTGTCATATGTCTGCACTTATCTGATGAAGGGGACCCTCCGTGGCCCCGAAACAATTGTCATGCTGTGCATTCAATAAATGTGCTTGGGAATTTGAACTGGTGTGCCGACCGACCTTGAATTGATTGTATTGAACTGATGTTGCTTCTACATCAAGGTTGTGCACCCAACTACTCACGGCAAGGTGTGCCTTTCCAAAATCTGTTACTCCATTTTAGAAAGAAGACACCCCAAGGTATTCCGTTAGTAGTATGGCGAGTTCATAGAAGATTTTATTTTTTGTCACAAGTTAGCGGAAATTGATTTTAATTGTGTTTTTTTACAAAGTGTCATTTTCCGCTAACTTTTGACAAAAAATAAAATCTTCTATGAACTCACCATACTCCTAACGGAATACCTTGGGGTGTCTTCTTTCTAAAATGGGGTCATTTGTGGGGTTCCTATACTGCCCTGGCATTTTAGGGGCCCTAAACCGTGAGGAGTAAAACGAAATTTCTCAAAATGACCTGTGAAATCCTAAAGGTACTCATTGGACTTTGGGCCCTTTAGCGCAGTTAGGGTGCAAAAAAGTGCCACACATGTGGTATCGCCGTACTCAGGAGAAGTAGTATAATGTGTTTTGGGGTGTATTTTTACACATACCCATGCTGAGTGGGAGAAAGATCTCTGTAAATGGACAATTGTGTGTAAAAAAAATTAACAAATTGTCATTTACAGAGATATTTCTCCCACCCAGCATGGGTGTCACGGACGATTGCGGGGACGCAGGCGCGTCCTGGAACCGCCCGTGAAGAAAAGAACGATCGCACTCGATCCCTGCATCGATTGCGCTTCAAAACGATACAATCTGGGTTGAGTGTGTAGGGACAGCTGAAGTCCTTTTCTTAGCAAAGAGAGCACCATTCCAAAGGCTGGCTGGCTCTTTTGATATGCTAATGAGCCTGAGCCTAATCTGCCCCAGAGAATCCCTGGCTTCAAGCTGTGCTGATGGCCCATCCATCAGGTATAAGGTGACAAGCATCATGGCAGGAGCAATCTAGTTGGGCTAATGGCCCATACTCACGGGCGAGAAATGTGGCCTGTCGCCAGCACACGTGAGCGTGTGGGCGACAGGCCGGCGACAGCTTCTCGCCAGGTCCCTCCGCGTACACACGCGGAAGAGGGACCAGCGGCAAGGCGGAAGCTGTCGCTGACGTTCCTCCTCCCCCCGCCGGAAGCTCCATGTACCTACATGGAGGTTGCTGTCGCTAGTCCGCGTACTCACGCGGACTAGCGACAGTTGCGGCGGGGGGGCAGCGGCGACTGTCACCATGCGATTGAAAGTTTCAATCGCATGGCGACATGAGCGGCGGGCGACAGTTCGGGGTGCGCGCGTGTGCGACGGCCCATACTCACGGGCGACCTGTCGCCGCAACACGCGCGCGCCGCGTGTTGAGGCGACAAAAGTCCCTCGTGAGTATGGGCCATAAAAGCCAGACCCACTGGCTCATTCCCAGCAGGGGAGGCGACACCTCGCTGGCTGCTCCAAACTTCAAAGAGCCTTTGCCTGGGAATAACCTGAGTCTCATAGCAAATCCATAACTTCCCAGATCTGTCATATTTCTGGGGTTCCTGAGATGGCAGCTTCACCAAACGTGGGGGAAGTGTAGCATGAGCCCCGGTGCTGGTTCTGAGGAAGTTTCAGAACCTTCGGAGGTAAGGACTGCCAGCTAGGCAGTTTCAAAGTGCCCTGATGATACCACAGGGGTCCCACCCCTCATGTCTGGTATCAGGGCGCTGGGTAAATCGAGACAGACCTGAAAATGGTAATAAATCTGCCCTGACCTGTACGGTTCTGTGAGATAGAGCCCATATATGGGTAGATATGATTTCTAGCCCCAGTACAAGGGGAGGGCTCATCTCATCTTTGAAGGGGGTGTATGGCTCCCCGCCCTCACTCCCTCCTACTGAAGCAGGGGCATAAGAATGGCTGAGGACCCAAACTCAGTGTCCTCCACACTGAACCATCTTGCACTCATCAGATGCCAGCTTGAGGATATGCTGGCATCCACCTGGTCTGAACTCTGAACTCTGGACTTTGAAACCAAGAACTTTATGATTCTTCCCACAATAAGGACATCTTTCCAGGAACTAAGTATTTTTCTCCCTTCTTTTATTTTTCATACTTGCTATTACTGTTTTAATAGTTGTTGATTTTCATAATTGTCTGTATATATTAATTATTTATATTGCGTGAATAAACGACTTTCCCCAAGTCATTCACTGTTTCGCTACCCTGCTTATCAGCACACACAGAAATGATCCCGGGTCTCTGAAGATACGCTACTGTTTGTTTGTTGTTGGCTAGACAGAATATCGTGTGTTTAACCGTTTTATTCGCAGGATTAGTCAGTCAGTTAGTGGGCCCCACGGTCCCATGATAACCGCGGTGGTGGCAGTTTACTCTGAACCAGTGGGTGAAGTGGTAATCACCCGTGTCTCGCAGGCTCCCTTCTGAGTTGTCTGCGGCTAATTCTTAACGGTTCCTGCGCATTGACTGCGACCAGAGTTCGCACGATCCGTGCGCTGGCACCGTTTAGAAGGCTAAGTGCGGTCAGCCACTGAGGGCTCCAGTGACAGTGTTAGGCAGCGGTTGGGACCTGTATTGTGCTGAAAGTATCTGCGATAGCGCTAGCGCTATCGAGAAACGAACTAATTCGTTGGTGTAGCTGGAAGGCAATATATTTTTTATATATACAGAGAGACTGTGTAGCCAGTACCCCTCCCCAAAAGTTTTATTTTATTTGGCGTGGAAATGTCCGGGAACTACAAGAAAATGTGCCTGGCGGACCTGCAAAATCTTTGCCAAGAGAGAGGCATTGATGTCGGCCGCAAGAAACAAGGGGACCTGGTAACGGAATTGTTTCAATGGGATACCCAGCAACTGCAGGAGCTGGATGTGTCTGCTGAGGTAGACGCTGACCCATCTGACTCAAGGCAAGGGGAACCAGAGACTGAGACTCCTGACCGTACAGAGGTTGTGCATCCTGAGGGCCCTGCATCAACAGTTACGCAGGAGAATGTCAGTGTGGACCCCAACCCCAAAGTTTCTGAAAATACTCGCCCGGAACTGGCCAGTACTGGACTGTCCAGGGGTGCTGACCCGGTAATGCAGCAGGCATTACAAAAGCTGATGGAGACTGACCTGGACAAGTACATGCAGTACATGGAAGCCCGCGAGGAGCGGGAACGCCAATCTGCAGAACGCAAGGCTGCTGCTGCTGCTGCAGAACGCCACGCGGAGAGGGATGCCGCTGAGCGGGAACGCCAACGACAGCATGAGCTAAACATGGCAAAAGTGCAACAGGCCAGCCGGAGTTCACCGCCCAGCCTCCCTGCTGAAGGAGCTGCAGCACCCGTAAGTGCAAAGTTTAAATTTGCTAATATTGAAAAAGACACAGACATTGACTTGTTTTTGCGGTCTTTTGAAAAAGCATGCCGTCAGTATCGTCTGTCCCAAGACCAGTGGGCCAGACATCTGACACCTTTGCTGCGCTACAAAGCGCTTGATGCCTTCGCAGAATTGCCTGCGGAGAAGGATAATGATTATGCTGCTATAAAAGACGCTATCATTACTAAGTACCAGCTGACGCCAGAAGCCTATCGGAAAAAGTTCAGGGCCTGGCAGAAAAAGCCTTCTGATTCGTACCGAGATGTGGCCAGCAGCTTGCTCACCACACTCCGGCAGTGGACTCTAGGCCTCACCAAAGGGTCTTATGATGTCCTGGAGGACTTGATAGTCCTGGAACAATTTCTGAACATTTGCCCTGCTGATGTACGACAATTTGTGCTAGAACGCAAGCCGGCTTCAGCAACTGTCGCTGCAGACCTTGCTGAGACTTTTGCAACTACCCGGGTGGCTGATACCCGCAGAACTGCCCCATCCAGCTGGAGAGGAGGTCAGCCCAATACTCTGGCAGACTCTCCTGCCCCTGTGAGCCGTCCGCCACAGAGGCCACCCAGCGCAGCTGCTGCACCCAGGCCTGCAGCGCCTGGAGAGGTCACCTGTCACTACTGCCGCCAGCCCGGACACATGAAATTCGACTGTCCGGAGCGGAGACAGACACCACCAGCACCTGGATCATCTGCATCACCTGTACCTCACCCACAGCAGAGGCAACCCGCCAGCGAACCACAGCCGGGATCATCAGATTTTGTCCTGTTTGCCCGCGGAAAGGAAATCCGCGACCGAACCAACCAGCAGCAACTTGTTGGAGTGAACGGCAAAGTTGTCACCGGATTTCGAGACACCGGAGCTGACATCACGTTAGTTCACTCACACCTTGTGCCAAAGGAGAGCATCAGCTCCAGCCGATCCCTTGCCCTTACTGGAGTAGAGGGCACCCTTTTTCACATAGCCCACGCGACAGTGAAGCTTGATTGGGGATTAGGAATCCAAGAAAGGGTTGTTGGGGTTATGAAGGATCTCCCAGTCCCTGTGTTGCTGGGGACTGATTTGGGCAAGCTTGTGTCCTACTATGAACCTGCCACGACCGCCTTGTCGCTCACGGAAGGAGACGGACTCTCCACCCACCACCAGGTACTTTATACACTTGGGGGAGCACCAGGGGGAGGTGGGTTGAATGTGCCCAGTTCAAGGGTACCAGGTTCAATAGTGCCTGCTTCAAAGGCACCTGAGTTTGAGGTACAGACTGTCTGTTGTGATGATGCTGTAACTGTACCTGAGTTTCTTGTACAACCTGTCTGTAATGAAAAAATGTCTATACCTGTCAATGTCATTACTGCATGCAATGATGATTTGAGTAATGCCCGTCTGTGCCATTCTGACAGTGTACCTGTGCTAGCAGTACCGCGCAGCTGCACTGCTCAGAACCCGAGCTCAGAACGGGTGGAGGGGGTTCCGGCCTCCTCCCCCTCCTCTGACCGCAGGGATGAGACCTTTCAGCCGCTGGCCTCGTGTGACATGAGCCAGTTGGCTGAAACTGACAGCACCATATTCTCAGCCGCACTACAAAGTGACCCGAGCCTGGAGGTGCTCAGGCAGCAAGCCGCTGAGCCCCTCGCAGACGGGGCCGCTTTCAAGGTGTACTGGGAAGGTGGGAGACTGTACAGTGAGTCTGTACAGCCCCCTACAGGTAGATCCCACGCGGATACCAAGTGGCTTGTGGTCCCGAGTGCGTTCAGGAGACATGTGCTGAAATCCGCACATGGTAATCCTCTGACAGGGCACTCGGGTGTCCGCAAGACACCCGCCGGTATTCGGAAACAGTTTTATTGGCCCCGGATGAACAGGGATGTAGCCAACTACTGCAGGGCATGTGCCGTCTGTCAGGAGCTGGGAAGGTCCAGGGATTCCCGCGGGGTTCCCTTAGGTCCACAGCCACTCAGCAGGGGAACCCTGCGTGGACTGGCTGTTGACCTAACCAACCCACTGCCCGTTGTCAGCAGTCCCGGCAGACACCACGTCCGACTGCAGTGGCGCAAACGCCCTGTCCAGAACGGTCCATGTTGGGTCAACCCTGAGGGTAGCAGACCGCGACCGGTCCAGGGGAACCGAGCCACAGGCTCCAATAGGTTTTCCCGCCGTACCGGCAACTCGAGGCCCGTCAGCCAGGTTAGCGGCGCCGCCACACATCTTGCGGATGAGTGGCTAAGCCACGGACAAGGGGGAGGGCTGTCACGGACGATTGCGGGGACGCAGGCGCGTCCTGGAACCGCCCGTGAAGAAAAGAACGATCGCACTCGATCCCTGCATCGATTGCGCTTCAAAACGATACAATCTGGGTTGAGTGTGTAGGGACAGCTGAAGTCCTTTTCTTAGCAAAGAGAGCACCATTCCAAAGGCTGGCTGGCTCTTTTGATATGCTAATGAGCCTGAGCCTAATCTGCCCCAGAGAGTCCCTGGCTTCAAGCTGTGCTGATGGCCCATCCATCAGGTATAAGGTGACAAGCATCATGGCAGGAGCAATCTAGTTGGGCTAAAAGCCAGACCCACTGGCTCATTCCCAGCAGGGGAGGCGACACCTCGCTGGCTGCTCCAAACTTCAAAGAGCCTTTGCCTGGGAATAACCTGAGTCTCATAGCAAATCCATAACTTCCCAGATCTGTCATATTTCTGGGGTTCCTGAGATGGCAGCTTCACCAAACGTGGGGGAAGTGTAGCATGAGCCCCGGTGCTGGTTCTGAGGAAGTTTCAGAACCTTCGGAGGTAAGGACTGCCAGCTAGGCAGTTTCAAAGTGCCCTGATGATACCACAGGGGTCCCACCCCTCATGTCTGGTATCAGGGCGCTGGGTAACTCGAGACAGACCTGAAAATGTTAATAAATCTGCCCTGACCTGTACGGTTCTGTGAGATAGAGCCCATATATGGGTAGATATGATTTCTAGCCCCAGTACAAGGGGAGGGCTCATCTCATCTTTGAAGGGGGTGTATGGCTCCCCGCCCTCACTCCCTCCTACTGAAGCAGGGGCATAAGAATGGCTGAGGACCCAAACTCAGTGTCCTCCACACTGAACCATCTTGCACTCATCAGATGCCAGCTTGAGGATATGCTGGCATCCACCTGGTCTGAACTCTGAACTCTGGACTTTGAAACCAAGAACTTTATGATTCTTCCCACAATAAGGACATCTTTCCAGGAACTAAGTATTTTTCTCCCTTCTTTTATTTTTCATACTGGCTATTACTGTTTTAATAGTTGTTGATTTTCATAATTGTCTGTATATATTAATTATTTATATTGCGTGAATAAACGACTTTCCCCAAGTCATTCACTGTTTCGCTACCCTGCTTATCAGCACACACAGAAATGATCCCGGGTCTCTGAAGATACGCTACTGTTTGTTTGTTGTTGGCTAGACAGAATATCGTGTGTTTAACCGTTTTATTCGCAGGATTAGTCAGTCAGTTAGTGGGCCCCACGGTCCCATGATAACCGCGGTGGTGGCAGTTTACTCTGAACCAGTGGGTGAAGTGGTAATCACCCGTGTCTCGCAGGCTCCCTTCTGAGTTGTCTGCGGCTAATTCTTAACGGTTCCTGCGCATTGACTGCGACCAGAGTTCGCACGATCCGTGCGCTGGCACCGTTTAGAAGGCTAAGTGCGGTCAGCCACTGAGGGCTCCTGTGACAATGGGTATGTGTAAAAATACACCCCAAAACACATTATACTACTTCTCCTGAGTACGGCACTTTTTTGCAGCCTAACTGCGCTAAGGGGTCCAAAGTCCAATGAGCACCTTTAGGCTTTACAGGGGTGCTTACAATTTAGCACCCCCCAAAATGTCAGGACAGTAAACACACCCCACAAATGACCCCATTTTGGAAAGTAGACCCTTCAAGGTATTCAGAGAGGGGCATGGTGAGTCCGTGGCAGATTTCATTTTTTTTTTTTGTCGCAAGTTAGAAGAAATGGAAACTTTTTTTTTTTTTTTTTTCTCATAAAGTGTCATTTTCCGCTTACTTGTGACAAAAAATAATATCTTCTATGAACTCACTATGCCTCTCAGTGAATACTTTGGGATGTCTTCTTTCCAAAATGGGGTAATTTGGGGGGTATTTATACTATCCTGGAATTCTAGCCCCTCATGAAACATGACAGGTGGTCAGAAAAGTCAGAGATGCTTGAAAATGAGAAAATTCACTTTTTGCACCAAAGTTTGTAAACGCTATAACTTTTACCCAAACCAATAAATATACACTGAATGGGGTTTTTTTTATCAAAAACATGTTTGTCCACATTTTTCGCGCTGCATGTATACAGAAATTTTACTTTATTTGAAAAATGTCAGCACAGAAATTTAAAAAAATAATTTCTTTGCCAAAATTCATGTCTTTTTTGATGAATATAATAAAAAGTAAAAATCGCAGGAGCAATCAAATAGCACCAAAAGAAAGCTTTATTAGTGACAAGAAAAGGAGCCAAAATTCATTTAGGTGGTAGGTTGTATGAGCGAGCAATAAACCGTGAAAGCTGCAGTGGTCTGAATGGAAAAAAAGTGGCCGGTCCTTAACCTCCTGAGCGGTATGGACGAGCTCAGCTCGTCCATCACCGCCGGAGGCTGCCACTCAGGCCCTGCTGGGCCGATTTTTATCAAATAAAGTGCAGCACACGCAGCCGGCACTTTGCCAGCCGCGTGTGCTGCCTGATCGCCGCCGCTCTGCGGCGATTCGCCGCGAGCAGCGGCGAAAGAGGGCCCCCCTAGCCGCCTGAGCCCTGCAGCGCTAAGGGCTGGATCGGAGGCGGCTGACGTCAGGACGTCGGCTGACGTCCATGACGTCACTCCGCTCGTCGCCATGGCGACGATCTAAGCAAAACAAGGAAGGCCGCTCATTGCGGCCTTCCTTGTTTATTATGGGCGCCGGAGGCGATCGGAAGAACGCCTCCGGAGCGCCCTCTAGTGGGCTTTCATGCAGCCAACTTTCAGTTGGCTGCATGAAATAGTTTTTTTTTAATTAAAAAAAAACCCTCCCGCAGCCTCCCTGGCGATCTCAATAGAACGCCGAGGAGGTTAAAGAGGAACTGTAACGACAAAACGGCCCCTGGGGGGTACTCACCTCGGGTGGGGGAAGCCTCAGGATCCTAATGAGGCTTCCCACGCCGCCCTGCGTCCCTCGGGGGTCTCGCTGTAGCCCTCCGTACAGCGGTGA
The DNA here is from genome assembly GCF_040937935.1 of Hyperolius riggenbachi. Classification (NCBI taxonomy): domain Eukaryota; kingdom Metazoa; phylum Chordata; class Amphibia; order Anura; family Hyperoliidae; genus Hyperolius; species Hyperolius riggenbachi. Next base: position 203,918,627 of record NC_090652.1, read on the forward strand.
CGCAATATTTACCTTCCTGGCTCCTGCACAGGCGCTCTGATGGCTGTCGGCGCCGAAGTAGGCGGAAATACCCGATCGCCGTCGGGTCTGCTCTACTGCGCAGGCGCAAGTTTCCGGCGCCTGCGCAGTAGAGCGGACCCAACGGAGATCGGGTATTTCCGTCTATTTCCGTGCCGAAAGTCACCACAGCGCCCCCACTGGAGCCAGCAAAGGTAAATATTGAACTGACAGTCGGCACAGTCGCCGGCTGTTCGGAGGGCTGCGGCGAGACCCCCGTGGGACAGAGGACGGCGTGGGAAGCCTCATTAGGATCCCGAGGCTTCCCCCACCCGAGGTGAGTACCCCCCAGGGGATGTTTTTCATGTTACAGAGTCTCTTTAAGGGGTAGAAAGCCCTAAGTCCTCAAGTGGTTAAGGAAACCTGAAGCAAGAGGTATATGGAGGCAGTCATATTTATTTCCTTTCCAGTAATGTCAGTTAGCTGGCAGCCCTGCTTGTCTCTTTGGCTGCAGTAGTGTCTGAATCGCATACCTGAAAGTATTAGAGGCAGAGGGTCAGGCAATTTGTATTCTTTAAAATGCAATAAATATGCCAGTCTCCATATCACTCTCACTTCAGGTTCCTCGTCTTCTCCTTCCTAACATTTAATCCTAACTTTCTCACTATATAAACACCTTTCTGGGCCTCATCCTAAAACCTGGCTGGGAGACAAAAGGATGGTGTCCATGCTGTCCAGGTGGAACTCCGAGGATGGCATTGGCAGATACTGCGGAAGAAACCCAACTATATCAAAGCCCAAACTAATTTTTACCTAATGAGCTTATACAACTCTGTGGCATGAGGAGCAGTGATGGTTGCTAGTGTCCAAGCCATGTATGAGACATGATGTATTAGTAATTTGTATTCTTTAAAATGTAATAAATATGCCAAGTACAAGACATGATGTACAGATAAAACAAGTATAGCATGTTACACACCTACAACATGTTACCTAGGTCCATGTACTTTGATGTTATTATGTGATAATTAACCACTTCTGACTATGGGGTTGCTTTCACCATATGGATAAGAACAGTTTTCACACTTCAGCAGTGCTGCTCATCAGGATTCCGGATATCCGGGTAACCCGGATATCCGAACTTTTTTCAGCTATCCGACCGGATTCGGATTTTGGATACCTGGGCCCAAAAACGGATAGCAAACCGCGGATATTTGGTCGCATACCCAGATATCCGCGGATATCATGCGGATATTCGGATCCGGGTACTGTTACCATGGAGATGACGTCCATGACGTCATTGAGCCAATCAGAGGGCTCCCAGCCTAAGCCCAAGCAACCAATCACAGAGGGGAACCTTGACCAGTCCCTCCTGTATATAAGGAGGGGGCAATGATGAGAATCTCGTCCTTGCTTTGTGACTGCCACTGAGCGACAACTCCAGTGTGTTGGAATAAAGCAAGTGCATTATCAGAGTGATAAACCCAGCGATTTTACACTTAGGCTGGAGCCTCTGGGCGCAGGTCACTGCAGTCTGAGGTGAGCGCAAGGAACACGTCTGTGTAGTGCCTGGCTCACTGGCTGTCTGCCTGTCCACCCCCCCCCCTTCCCCCGTGTTCACACCGCGCTGCTGCCGGGATAACGGAGAGAGTGGATTGCCAATGCGGGGCTGGTTGCCATGGTCACTGACCTGACGTGATGCCGCTGTCAGCGACTCTCTCTGTTGCGCAGAAAGCCAGGCAGCCAGCGTGCATCAGCCTGTCTGAGTCCCGCCTCCGGCTAAACGTGCCTCTCGGCATCTTCTGCCCCAGGAGTCAGGCAGGCAGCCAGCAGTGGTGGATTTGGCTGCCCTGTGCGGCCCGATAGTTAAAATAAAAAGTGATGTGTGTGTGTGAGTGTAATAATGAGCGTATGGAGTCAGCCTGCAGCTTTGGCACTTAGCTGGAGTCAGCAGATGCAGTGCAGTTCCTGTATGCTTATTTACCTGTCATGTCACATAATTGTTCTGTTGTACAGCATACTGGTCAGTGTGGCTTTACAACTTACGTGCTTCTATCACTAGTGAGGGACAGTCCAGTAATCGTGTGTGGCATGTAGCCCACTCATTGTCATCTTTCGCTGTCTGCCTAGGTGTGTATTCTGTATCCTGCAGTGAAGAGACACTTTCTGGTGCAAGTAAATCAGGCAATTATTACTGCCTTTGAAGCCTAGGACAATTTGTAGCTACTTCCTAGTGGATATGCCTCTGCTGGATTGTAAAGCAGAGTATCTTGAATTTATGGCTGATGGCTCCTGTTCCAACATTCATTATGACAGTGAAATGCAATGTATTATTTAGCCTTCTTCTGAACACTGCAAGAGACACTAAATAAAAAAAAGACTTTTTAACACACCTGAGGCTTCCTCTAGCCCCCATAGTCTCCGACATCCCTCGGCATCCTCAGGGACCCCCTCAGTCCTCCATCTAGAGCTCCCGAAATCCAGTGACTTGGCTCGAAATTACGACAAAGTGTGCATGCACATGTCCGCGCGCCTGGCAAGATGGCGAAGGCCTTCTCTGTAAGCTTATTGCACACGCATAGACGACCTGCACCATCTTGCCAGGAGCAAGGATGGCTATGGATGCGCACTTTGCCACAACTTTGAGTGAAGTCACAGGATTTCAGGAGCTCCAACCGGACAACTGAGGGGGAACCTGAGGACGCCGAGGGGCATCGGAGACTGCAGGAGGCTAGAGGAAGCCCCAGATATGTTAAGTCTTTTTTCAGTTCAGGGTATCTTTAAAACTCCCTGCACACTGAAAATCCAATTTGCGATTCCGATTTTCCCTGAATGCTATCAACAGAAAAACACGAAAAAACCCGCAGCATACAGTGAAGATTAAAAATCATAAATGCATGTAAAAAATTATTAAGTCGGAATCGCATGCAGTGTGCAGGAAGCCTAAGGGTTCTTGTCTGCCTAAGAGTTAATTGTGTGTGTGTTTGGGGGGGTGGGGGGGGGGCGCACTTGGGCAGCTCAGCCTCTGTTGATGGTGGACCTTGTCCCGGTCTTGCTGTGTATAATTTGTAAGTGTCAAGCTGACCACTAACGGTCCAATTTCTAGCGAAAAATTGTTTGAGCGATCAGAAATTATGATCGGATTGGTTGTAAATAATCTCAGTTGATGGGCACAATCGATAATGAACGATTATAAAAACAATCGCCCGATTGAATTTTCGTCAAACCAAAATTTGGATTTTCTTGTTGGTCGTGATAGATAGGAAGCAATAATTGGTTAGTTGATGGTGTAGTGAACGATTTTTCGTCCGATCAGAATTTCTGATCGCTCGAACAATTTATCGCTAGAAATTGGACCATTAGTGGCCACCTTTAGTCAGTCAGACTTTGAGCTGCAGCAGCTTCCTGCTAGTTAGGTCCTGTGTCTGCACAGTCCAGGCCTCTTGCTGCTGGCTGGCCTGCTATTAGCCTTACCTAGCTAGTAGTTATAGGATTACTGTGTTATATTGTGTAGTTAGTGCAGTGCTATTAGTTGTTAGAGAGTGAGAGTAGTACTGTGTTAGCTAGTAGCTACTACAGATTATTGCAGTGCTGCTGTGCTGCTGACTGAGCAGTGAGCAGTGTCAGTTTGTCTTGTTGTACTCTGCTGTCTGTCACTCCGTGCTGATTCACAGTCCAAGCCCGCTAATAAAGTACAAGTACCCCACACATCATCTGTGACATCAACACATATCTTGTACTATGTCTGGCACTGGCAGCCGGGGGAGGGGCAGCAAGGCCAAGAGGAGAGGGAGCAACATTGCGGCCTCCGTCAGCACTTCTGCCGCATCAGTCTCCATTCCGCCGCTACCCACTGGCCGTCCAGCTGTTAGGGGGAGTCACGCTGCAGAGACGCAGCAGTGTGTTGCGGCCATTTTCAAGCAGGGTCAGCGGCGCAAATTGAATGAGAAAGACGCCGTGCATGTAATGCAGTTGATGATGGATGACGAGTAGGCCACCACCAGCCCTAAAAAAAACATTCTGTGCACAATGGGCTTTGCAGAAGAGTCTGAGATGGTGACGGTGGTTATTGGGGGGAGTCCGTCCATGATGTGTCAGCAGAAGAGGAGTTTGAGGCGGGCTCATCATCCCAGCAGTTGTTAGTGGAGGGGGAGTTTGATCTTGATGATGAGGTGAAGGACCCGGACTACCATGGACCGGAGGGGGATGTCAGCTCTGACTCTGAGGAGGAGGATGATTCAGTGGTTCTGGCACGGAGGATCAGCATTGCAGGGATTGGCAGGAGCAGCAGTGGGCATGGAATGCGTGACCCACAGCCTGCTGCTCTATCTGCCACTACTACCACCAGCCGCACCACTCAACCCCAGGCCCCAACCACCACTGGGAGAAAATCAGCAGCAGCAGCATACCATTCTGAGCAACGTAAGGGCAAACTGCAATCCCCAATATGGCAGTTTTTGCCCTCACTTGATAGCAAGTTTGTAACTTGTAATGTGTGCCATGTGAAGATGAGCAGAGGGTCTAACCCCTTCAATTATGGCACCTCCAGCTTCATTAACCCTCTGGCCAATAAACACCAAACGGAGCATTCGAAATCGGAATTCAAGAGGCTGAAGGAAGCTGGCGCTGGCCCTTGCAGTGGTCAGAGCACCATAACCCCGTTTGCCACTCCTGCCGACACTGAGGCCTGTTCAGGCAGCCAGTCCTCCTCAGTGGTCTCCTCTGCTCCCTCCTAGTCATTCGTGGTCAGGGATCAGCCTCCCGGCAGCCGTCGCATATGACAGATGAACGGCTTGCTTGCATGGGCCATGTCCTCCCAGCTCCTCCCGTACTCGTTTGTGCAGGAGGGAGCCAGATGTGTGCGCTCCTGCAGAGCGCAGCACCGGATTGGCCAATCCCCAACCGGCACTACTTTGCACGCACGGCCATCCCAGCCCTGCACCGCTTTGTGAAGGCTAACGTGGAGCGTGGGCTGGATCATGCAGTGGGTGAGCGGGTCCATGTGACCATGAACTCCTGGAGCAGCACGTTTGGGACAGGCCGCTATCTGTCCTTCACGGCGCACTGGGTCAGTTTGGTGGAAGGGGGTGAGGAGGGGACAGCAGCATCATCATCCCAGTGGGTGGTGCAACCCTGCAGCAGGGTCAGGGGAAGTGCATCAGGTTCCAGCACTGATCCGGTTCCATCCTCCGGCAAACCCGCCACCAAACACCCCCGCCTCAGCAGCAGCGTGAAGGCCCACCACTGCCTAGCACTGCTGCAGATGGTCACCCTGGGGAAGAACAAGCTTACAGCAGACCACGTCCTGGCCAAGCTCCGAGAGCAGGAGAGAAGTTGGCTGACTCCCAGAGGCCTCAGAGTCGGAGAGGTGGTGGCCGACAATGGGGCAAACCTGGTTGCCGCCATCCACCGGGGAAACCTCACCCACATTCCTTGTCTGGCCCACGTCCTGAACCTGGTGGTGCAGAAATTCCTGCGCACCTACCGGGGATGGACACTCTTTTGGGAGCGGCAAGGAAAACCGTGGGTAATTTTCGCCGCTCGGGTGGTGCCACAGCATCCCTGGAAGCCGTGCAGCTGGAGCTGAACCTCCCATGGCACCGGCTCATTATAGACGTTCCAACACGCTGGAATTCCACCCTAGCAATGTGTGAACGTCTGGTTGAACAGAGGCGGGCTGTCAAGCGCTACCTGGCCATAGCCACCATGGAGGCCAACTTGTCCAGGACCGGCACCGCCCACCTCCCAGACATCATCCGCCCCTGTTGAGTGGGGGAAAATGCAGCTGGTGTGCTTGGTGTGCCAGCACCCTTCCTGGAGGCCACCAACATGGTCAGCCGGGACCATGCGTCGCTGTGTGAGTGGGTGACCATGGTGTGCATGCTGGAAAAGGCCCCTGATGCTCTGCTGGAAGAGGCAGCCTTGATCCAGCAGGAGCAGCAGCAGCAACCTTCGCAATCCACCTCTGTGCGGCAGGAGGAGGAGTTTGAGGACTTGGAGGAGTTTGAGGTGCCTGATCTTGAAGAGGAGGGGGCACAGCGGAGTGCACCGGGGGTGGAGAGAGCAGGATGAGGCTCAGGAGTCAGAGGAGGAGGACAGCACTGGGGGTGATGAAGACGAGTATGTGCGGCAGTACAACCGCTTCCTGGAACCTCTCCTTTTGTAATGTTTTACCTATGGCACACTAGGTGCCATAGTGATTATCTGAACACAATTGCTGTATAATTTTTTTGGAGGTGTCTGTGCTGTCCAAGTTGTGGGGAGGCCCTAACTGCGGCAGTACAACCGCTTCCTGGAACCTCTCCTTTTGTAATGTTTTACCTGTAGCACACTTGGTGCCATAGTGATTATCTGAACACAATTGCTGTGTAATTTTTTTGGAGGTGTCTTTGCTGTCCGAGTTGTGGGGGGGGGCCCAACTGCGGCAGTACGACCGCTTCCTCGAACTTAGTCCTGATGTTAATTAACAGCCATTTTTTTTGGGGGGGGGGGATTTTAAGTCCCCACATATAAGGAAACGCGGAAAGGCCGCTGTCTCTCGAGGTGAGGCGGCCGTTTCCGCGTCCAGCATGGCGTCACAACGCGGAAAAAACGCCGCATGCTGCATAGGCAGTGCGGCGGAATCCGCATTGGTAACGGCGGAATCCGCATCAGAGGCGGCCCCCGCACTAGATACATTGCATGACAGTACTGGTGTGGCTGGGACTGATAGTCCACCAAGATTCAGAGTGACACGCGCGCGAGCACAGAGGAAGAGTTTAAATAGCAGTTAGAAGGGAGTCGGCTGACCAGCTGGGTCAGCTGACAAATTCCACTGCTCTCATTGGACCAGCAATTAGGGAGGTCCTGGAAAGGTCCTAGAGTATATATACTGCTGGTTGTTCACTTGCTCTTTGTCTGGCGTGCGATCACATATGTGGGAGCACCCAGATCCGTAGTCAGATCCGCAAGTGTGCCGGGACCAGCTGGAGCTGTAATCCTACACTTAGCTAGATTCTGTTGATAGCTAAAGTACTAGTTTGATTGTGATTATCTGTTATGACTTTTGCCTGCCTTGACTATCCTCCTGAACTCTGATCTTGCACCTCGATATTTCTGATACTCTGTTGCCGAACCCCGGCTCGTTCCTTGACTCTGCTTCTGCCTCCTGATTTTGTACCCCGATATTTCTGATACCCCGTTGCTGAACCCTGCTTGTACTTTGACTCCGCCTTTGCCTTCTGATCTTGTACTTTATCTGTCCGTGTGTGTACGACCTGGCTTGTCTGACCTCGAGAACCGACCTTACTGTTAGAGGCGGTTCCTCGCTTTGTTAGTGATCCTTCCTCCTGAAGGTTACTTTCAGTCTGTCCTTCCTACTGTCAGTCTGACTCCTCCCGTCTTGGAGAGCTCAGGTCTGCGGAAGGAATCTGTGCAGTACTCCTTGCTGCACTGAGGCCTAGTCCTCAAAGTGTTACTGTTACACCAAACACTACACTCTACTCAGGTGAACAGAGGTTAGCTAGTATATCGGATTATCAGTGATACTGCAGATCACGTATAATCTGGTATACATCTATATTCCCAGTCATTCTGCAGATCACTGGTAATCAGATCCTCTCTGTGCTTCACCGATCGTTACAGAACGCCAGACCTAAATACAAAATGGACGCAAACACTGATCGTCTGGGTGTGCTTGCCACTTCGGTGGATTGCCTCCATCAAGCACTGGGCCAGTACAAAGCCTTGATTGACGCCCTTTCAGGCTCCGTGCGAACCCTCCAGACGTCAGTTGATTCAGTGCGATCCCCTCCTAGTGATGACATACGTATGCCTGTACCTGATAAATTTTCCGGCCACAAGTCTGACTTCCGGAATTTCAGGAGTAGAGTGTTGTCATACTTTGAGTTGAGACCCCGATCCTCGGGGACTGAGACCCAACGGGTCATTTTTATTAAAACACTGTTAACTGGGGATTCCCAATCCTCGGCATACAACCTGTCTCCCACAGATACAGCTCTGACCTCAGTAGAGGAATTTTTTAAGGCTATGGCCGTGATATACGACGACCCTGACCTTGCGGCAACTTCTGAGCGGAAGCTCAAACTTTTGCGGCAAGGCAGAGGGTCAGTCGAGGATTACGCGGCAGAATTTCGTAGGTGGTCTGTTACCACCAGATTTGACAATTTTGCTTTGATGGATTATTTTCTGTCTGGGTTGTCGGAGGAGGTCTCTGACTTGATGTTAACCTTACCCGAGCCCAAGACAGTCGATGAGGCCATATCATCGGCCATCCGAGTCGATCGTCGACTACGTCATCAGAGGCAGACTAGGGGCAGTCACCGGGTCAGGGTGACTTCTTATGTGGCACCTTCTGCTACACCCTCAGTAACGGCATCTCCGCCTGTGTCACCCTCTCCGGCCTTACCTCCACCCGAACCAATGCAAATTGGTCAATCTAAACTGACCCAGGTGGAACGTAGGCGGAGAATAACAGAACAACTGTGCCTGTATTGTGCAGAAGCAGGGCGAAACTGCCCTAACAAGTCTGGAAACGGGTCTGCCTAGGAGTAGTGGGGGGTGACACCCTAGGCACATCATTCTCACCCCAAAAAGAGAAGAAGTTACTTCTCCCCTGTACTGTTACATGGGATAATAAGTCTGTAGCCACTGAGGCTTTTATTGATTCCGGCTCAGCGGCCAATTTTATGAACCTTGAATTTGCTCAGGAGTTGGGTATTCCTCTCACTCCAGTAAGTCCCTCCATTCAGGTCACGGCAGTAGACGATTCCCCTCTGCAACGGGATCGTCCCCTGTCACAGACTCCGCAGGTGAAGGTCACGATAGGGGTACTGCATGGGGAACAACTACAGTTTTTCGTTTTACATATGTCAACCTCCACTATTATCCTAGGCATGCCTTGGTTACAAGCCCACTCTCCACAAATCGACTGGGCTACGGGCCAGGTAACCAGATGGTCCGATCATTGTCATCAGCAGTGTCTGGGGAAGGTGACATTGGGTCAGACCAAGGTTTACGTGGAGGGTGTTCCCGAGGTATATTCCGATTTTTCTGATGTTTTTTGTCCCAAGTCTGCTGATCAATTACCTCCTCATCGCCCGTTCGATTGCCCCATTGATCTCCGTACTGGTTGTATGCCCCCTAGGGGTCACCTGTATAACTTGTCCGGTCCCGAGAAGTTGGCTATGCAGGAATACATTCGTGACAACTTGGCCAAGGGGTTTATTCGGCCCTCTCGGTCACCTGCTGGGGCCGGTTTCTTTTTCGTTAAGAAGAAAGACGGGGGTCTTCGACCTTGTATCGATTACCGAGGTCTCAATAAAATCACGGTGAAGAATCGCTATCCGTTACCATTGATAGACAACAACAACAACAAATAACATTTGTAAAGCGCTTTTCTCCCGTGGGACTCAAAGCGCATAAGCATGGCTCCGACCATCGTGGTACAGAGGAAGAATTTTATAAATCTGGAAATGCCAGGCTAAACAGGTGGCTTTTCAGTCTGGATTTGAATAGCTCCAGGGATGGTGCTGTCTTTACTGGGTGTGGTAGGGAGTTCCAAAGAGTAGGGGCAGCATGACAGAAGGCTCTGTCTCCAGATTTTTTGAGGTGCACTCTGGGAGTGACCAAGTTTATAGAACTTGCTGATCTGAGGTTGTGAGAGGTGTGGTGCAGCTTCAGCAAGTCCTTCATGTATCCAGGGCCCAGATTGTGCAGGGATTTGAATGTCAGCAGTCCAATCTTGAAGAGTATTCTCCATTCTACTGGTAGCCAGTGCAGTGAGCGAAGGATCGGTGTAATGTGACAGTGGCGAGGCTGGTTTGTTAGCAATCTGGCAGCAGCATTCTGCACTAATTGCAGGCGACGCAGGTCCTTTTTGGGGAGGCCAGCATAAAGGGCATTGCAGTAGTCCAGCCGTGATGTGATGAAGGCGTGGACTAGGGTTTGAAGATCCTCTGCGGGAATCAGATGTTTAATCTTTGCAATGTTCTTCAGATGAAAGAAGGAAGATTTAACTACAGATGAAATTTGGTTTCTGAAACTCAATTCCCCATCGATTAGTACGCCAAGGCTGCGCACAAGGTTGGAGCTGTTTATGTCTGAATTCCCAATCCTGATTGGTGTTGCTTTAGGATAGAGCTGTTTTGATGGCGAGCACTGGCTTTGGACAAACAGGACCTCAGTTTTGTCAGCATTCAGTTTCAACCAGTTATCATTCATCCATGCCTGAAGCTCAGCTAAGCAAGAGTTTATTTTTGGGGTAGGGTCTGTTCCACCAGGTTTGAAGGACAGGTATAGCTGTGTGTCATCGGCGTAGCAGTGGTACGTCAGGCCATGTCGTTGGATAAGTGTACCGATTGGCAACATGTAGATTGCAAACAGCAGAGGGGATAGGATTGATCCTTGTGGCACTCCGAATTGTAGAGGTGCAGGTTTGGACATTATAGGTCCTAGGGATACTCTCTGTGTTCTGTCAGTCAGGAATGATCTGAACCACTGGAGGACTGATCCACTGATGCCACAGTACTCCTGCAGTCTGTTAAGCAGGATTTTATGGTCAACTGTATCAAAAGCAGCTGAGAGATCCAACAGGATTAGGATGGAGCATTCCCCTCTGTCCCTTGCCATGAGCAGATCGTTGCAGACTTGGATGAGGGCTGTTTCACAGCTGTGGTGTTTCTTAAAGCCAGATTGTAGAGGGTCCAGGATGTTGTTTACTGACAGCCTGGTTTCAAGTTGCAGATAGACAGCCTTTTCAATAACTTTACCTAAGAAGGGGAGGTTGGAGACAGGTCTGTAGCTGCTCATAGCATCTGGATCCATGGAAGGTTTTTTAAGAAGGGGCTTGATGATTCCTTCTTTTAGAGAGGTAGGAAACCTCCCTGCTTGCAGAGAGCAATTTACTATTTTGTGAAATGCTGGACCAAGCAGGTCAGGGCATTTCAGCATATGTTTAGTTGGTCCAGGGTCCAGGTCGCAGGTTGTCTGGCGGAGACGACAGAGGATGTCTGAGATCTCTTCCTCACTAATACTTTTGAAGTCAGTCCAGGGTGTTAGGTTGTTTTTGCAGCTATTTCCATTAGTTGCATGAGTCTTGGGTGCTGTGGACTGAATGAGAGACCGAATAGAAGATACTTTGTCAGCAAAGTAGCAAGCAAATTTCTCACATAGCTCCTTTGAGGGAGTTATAGTGGGTTTTAGACAGGATGGATTACATAGTCTATCAACTGTGCGGAATAGTTGGGCTGGTCTGTTGGCGGCCTTTGCGATCTCCTGTGATAGGTAGGAGGATTTTTTCTTGGTGATCGCATTTTGGTAGCTTTCCAGGTGAGAGACAAGGGTGTGTTTATCTTTTGAATTCTGAGATTTTCGCCACTTCCTTTCTAGTCTGCGCACTTCTTTCTTTATGTCCTTTAGTGAGCTGTCAAACCACAGTGCATGGTGAAGTGGTGTAGATCGTTTGATGCGAACTGGAGCGAGGACGTCATAGGCAGATGACACTGCATGGTTGTATATCAGGACCATGGAGTCTGGGTCTGCGCAATGATTGGTTAATGCGTCGAAGTTGAGGTTATTCTGAATGTGCTGGGGTGAGACATCTTTCAGTGAACGGTATTTTATGAGTTCTTTCCCTCTGTGTTTTATCGCTGGTGCTGTCAGAGAGAAGTGGATGGTGTGGTGGTCTGACCATACCACTGGGTTTATATCCATGTGTGATATTAAAAGTCCGGAATGAAATATAAGATCCAGGGTGTGCCCTTTCGTGTGGGTGGGGAGGTTGACAGCCTGAGAGAGACCCAGTTCACTCATTATGAGAAGTAGTTCACTTCCTAGCTGGGAGTCGTGATCATCCACCCATGCATTGAAGTCTCCCAGGATGATCCATCTAGGGTGTTCCACTGTTACGCAGGATAAGAGTTCAGATATTTCCTTAAGAAAGGCTGGACCATTTTTTGGGGGGCGGTATATGAGCAATATGTTGATGTTTACTTCTGCTGACAGTTGAGCTGCAAGACATTCAAAGGTTTCAGTGGGGCCTATGGGCAGGGGCCTTATGTTCAAAGAGGATCTGAAGCATATGGCAACCCCCCCACCCTTGCCGACTTGTCTCTCACAGTGCAAGATTGAATAATTGGCCGGCACGGCTGTTTCAAGAGTTGGGCCTGCATGCTTCCCAAGCCAGGTCTCTGTCAAAAAGGTCAAATCAGAGAGCTCTATTAGGTCATGTATAGTTGCAGTCTTATTATTTATCGATCTGGCATTGCAGAGTGTAGCTGTGATTAAGCTTTTCTGAGGGCAAATATGTTTTTTATACTTGGATCCACTACCTCTCCGCCCCCTTCTGCATTTCCTGAGTATCCCAAAGGATTTTAAGCGGAGAGCTAGTGAGGTGTTAATTTGTAATTGTTCCTTGGGAGGGCAGGCAGAGAGAAGGTCCTTTGATGAGTATTTGTATGTTGACATTAGAGACAATAGACTTGTTCAGATAGCTTGTACTTCTGGAGTCCTGCTGAGATCAAAGGGGATCTGTGCAAACTGCTTTCATTCCTACACAGAGTTGGATCATAGATTTATTTTAAGTAAAGTTCCTTGTTTTAGAGTTAGATGATAAATGATAACATAAATGTGGAAAATAGTCACTTGGTGCATATGCCTTGGATAATGAATAAAGGATTACTCACAGGGTGGAGTGAGGGCAATCACAGGCAATCAAGTCTTCAGAGAGGTTGAGGGTCTTATTTCAGGTCAGCTGTTAGAAGGCTTGGTGTGTTCAGCAGAGGTAAGCTTCATGGAGGATTTCAATCCAGTTTAAATCTTTGCCATCCAAAGTAATCCGATTGTTCTGGTTGGTTGTAGTTGTAGTCTTGGTCGTGGTGGGTGGAATTCCTCTGTATTTTGAGTCCAGTTTCAGCACAAATAGGTTTAAAGGTGTAGAAATCTGAGACAAGGTCTGGAGCAGCTTAAGAGAGCTGCAGCCCGGCTTATTCACGCAGGTCACTACTGCTAAGATCTTTTCTAAGTTAGATCTGAGGGGGGCATACAACCTAATCCGCATTAGAAGGGGCGATGAATGGAAGACGGCCTTTAACACACCCGACGGGCATTACGAGTACTTAGTGATGCCCTTCGGGTTGTGCAATGCGCCAGCCGTCTTCCAGGAACTAATCAATGAGGTATTCCGGGAGGTATTGGGTAAATTCGTACTGGTATACCTCGAGGATATACTCATTTACTCCAATAACCTCTCCGAACACAGGGTCCACGTGAAATTTGTCCTAAACAAATTAAGACAGAATAGGCTCTACGCTAAGGTGGAAAAGTGTATATTTGAAGTGACCACGGTCACATTTCTGGGATACGTAATTTCCACCTCGGGCCTCTCAATGGATCCTGCCAAGGTCACAGCCGTGTTGGAGTGGCCACAGCCAGTGGGGTTGAAGGCCCTGCAGAGATTTTTAGGGTTCGCGAGCTATTACAGGAGGTTCATTAAGGGATACTCCACGTTAGTTGCCCCCCTTACCAGTCTCACGAAAAAAGGGGCGGATACCAACCACTGGTCTCCTGAAGCCGTGGCGGCATTTGCTCTATTGAAAAAATTATTTTGCTCAGCACCAATTTTGAGGCATGTTGACACGTCCTTTCCCTTCATTGTGGAGGTTGATGCCTCAGAAGTTGGGGTGGGGGCGGTGCTGTCTCAACGGTCTGGGATGCAGGGCAGATTACACCCATGTGCTTATTTTTCCCGCAGGTTTTCACCTGCAGAAAAAAATTATGATATAGGCAACCGGGAACTTCTGGCTATTAAGTTGGCATTTGAGGAGTGGCGCCACTGGTTAGAGGGGGCAGAGCACACGATCACTGTTTACACTGACCACAAGAACTTGGAATACATCGAGGGGGCTAAGAGGCTGAGTCCCTGTCAGGCCTGGTGGTCCTTATTTTTTACGAGGTTCAGGTTCATAATCACGTACACTCCAGGCAGCAAAAACTTCAAAGCAGATGCCCTCTCCAGGTGTTTTGAACCTGAGACAGCACAGCCCCCCGCTCCTGAATCCATCATCCCGCAGAAACTGGTGTTAGCCGCCACGGAGACTTGGGAGGATTGGACAGAGATTTTGGGTCCCTTTCAGCGGGATGTTCCTGAGGGGAAACCCGAAGGGGTCTTGTTTATCCCACTGCCATTCCGGTTACAAGTTCTGCAACTCTTTCACACCCACAAGAATGCTGGTCATCCTGGAGCGGCCAGAACGCAGGATCTGATTGCCAGGTGTGCTTGGTGGCCTTCCTTGGCAACAGATTGCAAGGAGTTTGTTAAGGAGTGTGCGGTATGTGCCAGGAGTAAACCCTCCCGGCTGGCACCTGTAGGAAGGTTGCAGCCTTTGCCCACCCCGAGTGAGCCATGGACCCACCTGTCCATGGATTTTGTGGGGGAATTGCCCAGGTCTGAAGGCATGTCTGTTATTTGGGTGGTAGTCGACCGGTTTAGCAAGATGGCCCATTTTGTGCCCCTGAAAGGACTCCCCTCGGCTCAAGAATTGGCCGAATTGTTTATCATTCACGTCTTCCGGCTGCATGGCATTCCAGAAGACATTGTGTCTGATAGGGGAGTCCAGTTTGTGTCTGGATTCTGGAGGGCATTTTGTCACCAAATGGGCATGAAATTGTCGTTCTCGTCAGGCTACCACCCACAGACGAATGGGCAGACAGAACGCATTAACCAATCTCTGGAGCAATTCCTGAGATGTTACGTTGCGGAGGCACAAAGTGACTGGGTGAAATTTTTGCCCTTCGCGGAATTCGCCCAAAATAATTTAAAGAATTCCTCGTCTGGGTTTTCCCCATTCCAGATTGTAACAGGGAGGTCACCCAAATTCTCCCCTTTTCCAGTTGTCTCGTCCCCATTTCCTGCACTTGAGGATTGGCAGAGGTCACTCAGGGACAATTGGGGAATTGTTAAGGGGAATTTGCAGAAGGCGTTCCAGAGTCAGAAGGGTCAAGCAGATAAGAGACGGTCCGTGGAATGGAAGTTTCAGCCAGGGGATCTAGTCTGGGTGTCCACACGTCACTTGACCCTGAAGCAGCCATCTGCCAAACTGGGTCCCAGGTTTGTGGGCCCATTTTCCGTGACCAAAAAGATTAACAATGTTACGTATACCATTGACCTTCCCACCAGCATGCGGGGGGTGAAGTCCTTCCACGTGTCCCTTCTTAAACCTGCAGTCCAGGTGGGTCCTACTCCTCCTCCTCCCGTGTTGGTAGATACCCAACCCGAATATGAAGTGGAAAAAATATTAGATGCTCGCAAGGTACAAAACTCGGTACAGTACCTCGTACATTGGAAAGGGTATGGCATTGAGGAGAGGCAATGGGTACCTGGGAATCGTATGCATGCGGATGAGTTGGTGAGGGAGTTTCATGCCTTACACCCCGAGAAACCTGGTGGGAGTTGTCCGGAGTCCACTCCTCGGGGGGGGGGGGGGGTACTATAAGAAAAAGCGGAAAGGCCGCTGTCTCTCGAGGTGAGGCGGCCGTTTCCGCGTCCAGCATGGCGTCACAACGCGGAAAAAACGCCGCATGCCGCATAGGCAGTGCGGCGGCATCCGCATTGGTAACGGCGGAATCCGCATCAGAGGCGGCCCCCGCACTAGATACATTGCATGACAGTACTGGTGTGGCTGGGACTGATAGTCCACCAAGATTCAGACTTACACGCGCGCGAGCACAGAGGCAGAGTTTAAATAGCAGTTAGAAGGGAGTCGGCTGACCAGCTGGGTCAGCTGACAAATTCCACTGCTCTCATTGGACCAGCAATTAGGGAGGTCCTGGAAAGGTCCTAGAGTATATATACTGCTGGTTGTTCACTTGCTCTTTGTCTGGCGTGCGATCACATATGTGGGAGCACCCAGATCCGTAGTCAGATCCGCAAGTGTGCCGGGACCAGCTGGAGCTGTAATCCTACACTTAGCTAGATTCTGTTGATAGCTAAAGTACTAGTTTGATTGTGATTATCTGTTATGACTTTTGCCTGCCTTGACTATCCTCCTGAACTCTGATCTTGCACCTCGATATTTCTGATACTCTGTTGCCGAACCCCGGCTCGTTCCTTGACTCTGCTTCTGCCTCCTGATTTTGTACCCCGATATTTCTGATACCCCGTTGCTGAACCCTGCTTGTACTTTGACTCCGCCTTTGCCTTCTGATCTTGTACTTTATCTGTCCGTGTGTGTACGACCGACCTGGCTTGTCTGACCTCGAGAACCGACCTTACTGTTAGAGGCGGTTCCTCGCTCTGTTAGTGATCCTTCCTCCTGAAGGTTACTTTCAGTCTGTCCTTCCTACTGTCAGTCTGACTCCTCCCGTCTTGGAGAGCTCAGGTCTGCGGAAGGAATCTGTGCAGTCCTCCTTGCTGCACTGAGGCCTAGTCCTCAAAGTGTTACTGTTACACCAAACACTACACTCTACTCAGGTGAACAGAGGTTAGCTAGTATATCGGATTATCAGTGATACTGCAGATCACGTAAAATCTGGTATACATCTGTATTCCCAGTGATTCTGCAGATCACTGGTAATCAGATCCTCTCTGTGCTTCACCGATCGTTACACCACATCATCAATTAGTGTTCCCCTTTAAAAAATAATGATGCTACATACCTCATATACCCTAAAAAACGTTTTTAAAGCAATTTAAGGGCCACTTACGGTTTTTCTATCCAGATATCCGAATCCGGCCGGATATCCCGGATACTGGGCTCGGATATCCGATTCGGATTCGGTTTGGAAAATTTGAAATTTGGATATCCGATCGGATCGGATATCTGGGTATCCGGATCCAAATCCAGTTATTATTATTATTATTATTATTATTATTGATTTATAAAGCGCCAACATATTCCGTGGCGCTGTACAAAGTAAGAAACAAACATGGGGTACGTAATAATACAGACAGTGGTGTACACCAATATACAAGATACATAATTAGTGACAACATACAAAGAATGATACAAAATACAAATTATAGAATTGGTAATGACAGTGATAAAATTAACATGATGAATAAAATGTATAATGGTTACCAAGACACAAAAGGGGGAGAGAGCCCTGCCCTTGAGAGCTTACAATCTAAAGGGAATGGGGGGGGGGAGACAGGAGGAGGGGTAGTATGCAGCAAATATATAGAGGCTTTGTGTTTTAGGATACCTAGTAGGAGTGCAATTTGGTCTTAGTACAAAGGGAAGTGGCCTAAGGTAGCGCATATGCTTGTCGGAACAAGTGTGTTTTTAGAGAGCGTTTAAAGGTAACAAAAGTTGGCGAGTGACGGATGTGTTGTGGGAGGGCATTCCAGAGGAGGGGTGAAGCGCGTGCAAAGTCTTGTAAACGTGAATGTGAGGAGTTGATTCTAGAGGAGGACAACAGAAGATCATGTGCCGATCTGAGATTGCGATTGGGTTTGTATCTGGAGATTAGTGAGGATATGTACAAGGGAGAGAGATTGTGGAGAGCTTTGTAGGCTAGGGTTAGCAGTTTGAACTGAATCCTCTGGTTAATTGGCAGCCAGTGAAGAGCTTGACAGAGAGGGTCGGCAGAGGAAGATCGAGACGAAAGATGAATGAGACGAGCAGCTGAGTTCAGTACCGACTGGAGCGGGGCCAGTTTGTTAGACGGTAGTCCACAAAGAAGTATGTTGCAGTAGTCCAGACGAGAAATTATGAAAGCATGTATTAACATTTTAGTTGTGTCTTGAGTGAGAAAGGGACGGATGTGAGATATGTTTTTGAGTTGGAGATGGCAGGAGCTGGTTATGGAGTGAACATGAGGAATAAAAGAGAGAGATGAGTCGAATATCACCCCCAAGCACCGAGCTTTGGGAACTGAAGTTATGGGAGTGTTATTAACATATATTGTTACTTCAGGCAGGGAGATGGACAGAGACGGTGGAAAAACTATTAGTTCTGTTTTACTCATATTAAGTTTTAGGAAGCGAGAGGACATGAAGGAGGATATAGCAGACAAGCAGTCAGGAACACGTTTAAGGAGGGAGTTAAGGTCTGGGGCAGAGAGGTACAGTTGTGTATCGTCTGCATAGAGGTGGTATTGAAACCCGAATGAGTTGATTAAATCACCAAGACCATGCATGTAGATGGAAAAGAGGAGGGGACCAAGGACAGAGCCTTGGGGAACCCCGACAGACAAAGCATGAGGAGAAGAGATCTGATCTGAGTAGGAGACTGTGAAGGACCTTCCAGAGAGGTAGGAAGATAACCATGTGAGAGCAAGGCCCTTTATTCCGACATTTGAAAGTATTTGTAGGAGTAAGGTGTGGTCGACAGTATCAAATGCTGATGACAGGTCAAGAAGGATGAGTATGGAAAATTGACCTTTGGATTTGGCTGTAAGAAGGTCATTGGCCGCTTTGGTAAGGGCTGTTTCCGTGGAGTGGTTAGAACGAAAGCCAGACTGGAACTGATCAAGTAGGGAGTTAGCAGATAAATAATGGCTTAATTCAGTTAGTGAAAAAGGGTATCCGAGCAGCACTGCATTCAGTGCTACCTCCCATTCATTTAGCAATAACGTTTTCACCCATCATGGTTTTAAAAAATAACAGTGGTATATATTGGTAAAATAAACAGTGTTATTATAGAAAAAAGCCACACTTTGAATTTGACTCCTTAACCTAGTTATCACAACTTTGTTCCTAGGACAATGTATGGTGACAATATTTGAATTGGAAATATTTTTCCATTTTCACTTTTGTGTTTTTGTTTTTTCATTGTACTCTACAATTACAGGGGCACTACAGCGAAAAACTGTAAAATGTAAAATATGTGCAAACATATACAAATCAGAAGTACATTTTTTTCCAGAGTAAAATGAGCCATAAATTACTTTTCTCCTATGTTGCTGTCACTTACAGTAGGTAGTAGAAATCTGACAGAAGTGACAGGTTTTGGACTAGTCCATCTCTTTAGAGGGGATTCTCAGGGATATAGTTATTTTCAAAAGCACTTGGTGAATGGCAGTTGCTCTGTCCAACTGCCAAAAAAACTGTGTAGGGAGCAGGGAAGCTGGCCAGCATCATTGTTTAAATCCTTTTTCGGGAATATCTTTATAAAGAATAAAAGCCTTGCTGAGAATCCCCTATGAAGAGATGGACTAGTCCAAAACCTGTCACTTCTGTCAGATTTCTACTGCCTACTGTAAGTGACAGCATTACAGGAAAAAAGTAATTTAGGGCTTATTTTACTCTGGAAAAAAATGTACTTCTTATTTGTATATGTTTGCACATATTCTAAATTTTACAGTTTTTCGCTGTACTGCCCCTTTAATTACAAACCCTTTGTAATTGCAAAAATAACATTTATATGTGTCTTTCTACAGGCTAAGTTTTTGCATTGAAGGAAACCTTAACTGAGAGGGATATGGATGTTTCCTTTTAAACAATACCAGCTGATCTCTTTGGCTGCAGTAGTGGCTGAATCACACACCTGAAACCCATGCAGCTAATCCGGTCTGACTTCAGTCAGAGCACCTAATCTCATTGCTTGTTGAGGGGCTGTGGCTAAAACTATTAGGCCTGGAACCCACTGAAATCAGCAAACGCAAAACGCAACCGCTAGCGTTTTGTCTGAGCGGTTTGCAAGCGGATTCATGCGGGTTTTTGGTCGTGTCTTGCAACATTGTATTTTTTTGCCCAGCGGGTGCGTAGCGTTTTGCGTTTTTATCCTGATTGGTCATGTGAATTATTTTTCATTTTGTTACAGTGTGCTGAACCGCAAAACGCTAGCAAAACCGCTCAGTTTAGGTTTTGCTGAGCGTTTCCGCTAGCGTTTCAATACTTTACATTGAAGCGCTAACGCTCCCAAAATGCTGCACGTCCTGCGTTTGCGTTTCTGAGAAACGCAAACGCTCCTGTGGAAGTTGCCCCATCCATTAACATTAGCCTAGCGTTTTGGCAAACTGCTAGCGTATCGCAGTGCTGCCAAAACGCTGCCAAAAGCGCTCCTGTGGGTTCCAGGCCTCAGAGACACAAGATAAGCAGGAGAGTACTGCAACTGGTATTGTTTTAAAAGGAAAAATCCATATCCTTCTCAGTTTAGGTTCCCTTTAGGTATTGTAGCTCCATTCTTTCTTTAAACAGCCCCAGAAGAGTCTGGCTATCAGAAAAAGGCCACAAATGTCACCATTATGAAAAGAAAAACATACAGGGATACTCAAATATAGGTAGTTTGTAACTCATATAGTTATCCTGAAATTTTCCCACGTTTGATCATCATTTTAAAATAAAGGTTAAGTATATACCCATAGTTGAATAATCCTAAATGATTTTTTTTTAAATAAAAGTGACACTTGTGGTCTTTTTTCATGTCCAGTCTCTTCTGGGGCTATGCAAACAAAGAATGGCGCTGTTACAATACATGCAAAATAAGGGACTGCAAAAAACTATAGGTGCACTTTGAGAATAATGGATTAATGTGCAGACAGTTTGGTATCAAATGCGGTACATGTGATCTAATTTTATTCAAAGTGAACCGTAGAATACATTTTGATGTGTCTTGTGCTTGGGCCCATGTCACATAAAATATAGTTAGGAACAAGGTCAATGCAACATTCAAAAAAATGTCATTTTTAAAAATGACATTTTTGACATTTTTTTAAATGTTAGATTTTGTCTATTACTTAGGGCCCGTTCACACTGCACGCGTTTCCAGCCACGTTTTGGAAACGCGTGCAGGTGGCCAAAACGCACGACATCAGACATTGCATAGAGTGCAATGTCTGATGTTCACACTGCATGCGTTCCGGACCTGTGCGGTCCGGGAACGCATGCTGCACGCAGATTTTGCAAAAACGCGTGGCTGTCCCATTCACTTTTCAGTGATGGGATCAGCCACGCAACGCACACAAACGCGGATGGCCATGCGTTCGTACGCGTTGCGGTCCGCACGCGTTCCGCACGCACGGCCATCCGCATTTCTGATCTGAACGGGCCCTAAATGTTTTTTTATGTGACATAGCCCTCAGCTTTATATCACCCCAAAATGTATTTTCACAATGACCAAGGTTAAAATGATGCCAAATATGACTAGTTTGCAAACTAGTTGAACTTGTAGCAAATAGGGTGTGCATTTTGTTTTTATGAGCAATTTTGGAAAATATACTGAGGGCATGTATTGCAGTCAGTATTAAACCCAGTCTGAGTGAGGTTCAGTCACCAAAGAGCAGTGTACTCCCACGAGAGACGGAAAGACGCAAACATGCATGTGACGATGCGAGTAGGAGCAAAGGTTGCCATGGAGAGTCGGATTAAACAGAAGGATAGTGGAGGAGAGAAAAGAGAAGATGATCACTCCTTCCCTTCCTAACCCATTTGCCATCTCACATGACGCCGCCAACAAAAGAAGTTGAAATGTGCAGCCATGAAAATACCTAATATCACGTTGCCATAAAAAAGCCAATGCCTGACGGCGGGGTCCAGGAACCCTAAGGGCCGGTTCACACTTGCGGTTCTCTGCCAAACGGACCGGATGACCTGACCGGATCCGGATCGGAACCGTACGGTTCTGATCCGGATCCGATCCGGATCCGGTCAGGTTGCATCAGGTGTTCATGAGGATGCGATCCGGATCCGTTTGGCAAAAGATAGTAGAAATAGAATAAAAATGTTGGGGTCTGGGAGGTCAGCAGAAGGTGGACCTGTGGAATCAGGCCCTCCGCTGTTTAGCACTCACCTCCACCTCCGACATACTGCCAACATCTCCAGCACGTTTAAAGTCACTGCTGCTCCACTCCAAAATGCTTGCCCATGTGTCCCCATCCAAAATCGCCGCTACAATACGCATAGGAAGTGGCGTAGAACATCCGGATTTTTAGCCAGTGTGTTGTGCGCTCTCCGGTTCTCATTGGTTTGTATTGGCCGGATGGTGCAGCCCGGCTCCGCTCCGGATACGGCTGCCGGAGGAGCCGGACCAAAAAATAGCAAATGTTGGGTCTTATGCCGGAGTCCGGATCCGGTCCGGATCCGGTCCGGACGAAACGGACGCATGTGAACGGACGCATAGGCTTTAATTGCTATGCCGTGCGTCCGTTCCGTCCGTTCTGCATGCGGTCCGGCTCCGGCACGGCGATTCCGGACGGCGACCGCTAATGTGAACCGGGCCTAAGGGTGCTAGAAGTGGCCTTAGGTAATTTAAACTGCACACCTTTGGTACACTCAAGTTTCTGAGGAAAAAAACAGGGGAAATCAGAGCCCATAAATAGGTGGGAGCATTTTGCAGACGTTTACGGTGATGTCCGTTGTCTCCTGAAAGGCCCCATTTACATAAGTGTTCCAGTACAGGCCCGACCAGAGGAAGATACCGACCGTTAAACCAGATCTAGTTGCAATTGTATCTATACTCCTACTCCTGAAAAATACTTTGTTAGAATATACCAGTTTTATTTTATTTTTAAAAGATAAGCTTTATCTCATTAGTTTATTTATGTATTAGTAAGTTTCTAAACTATAATCTCAGTATTCAGGTTAAAGTGCCATGTTGGCACTTTGTTATACATAAGTGGGTTTTGGATTGCAGTTTGGGCACTTGGTCTCTCAAAAGTTCGCCATCACTGCTTTAGGTAGTCCAGATGCTTCCCCATCCTCCTCAACCTCGCCATTCCAGTGCTGCTGGAACTCTTTGAACATTTTCAACAAGAGCTCGTTGAATATGTTCTAATGACCACGCTCCCATTTGTGTACAAGTATGGCCATACAGCGCTGGCACAAGTATGGCCTGTGCCTCAGCAGTATGGCCATACTTGTAGATGGATGGGAGCGTGGCCGCTAAGAATAGTGTACTGGAAAGCAGTGGTGGGATGGAGGATGAGGTCAGTACCTAACTTTTATTTTTTGTTCCCCACGGGTTTGCTTTAAGAATGGTCATGGTTACTGGCTGTAACAGCGAACATTCACAAAAAACACTCACAGATTGGCTCAGTGGCTAATGAGATACCAAAAAAGAACATAGCCTGCAATTCTATGGCATACAATCACATTCAGGGCCTAATCTACTGATGTCCCCAACCTTTTTCAAGTCATAACACAAACATTCAGATCTCTGAGCCATATCCCATATGTATGGTAGAAAAATACTATGGCAATAATAATTATGAAATCAATAAAACTGCATTATCCTGAATACACTTGAAAATGATGCCTAGAACCTTTTTCAGGAATATGAATAAAGAGTATCATTGAGATAACTGGGCCTGCTGAGAAGCACACAACTTCTATAACCATGGCCTTAGTTTTCGACAAACATACCCATAACTCCATTTCTAAATCAATGAGCCATAATCCAGTTTTGTATGTATTCATGTTTAAAGCTTAAAATGCTATGCATCTGAATGGATGGCATTGTTTATTAAGAAAGGAAAAATTGATCACACAAAATCTGAACTATACCAGCTTTTGCTAGACCAAGTAAATAAGAAACCATTGCTATATTTCAGGGCCTGGGAAAGAGAAATAGTAGTACCTTTGGAGGTATTCCAACAGTGAGAGATTGGTTTACAAAATTGAATGAAATACAACAAATAGAGAAAACAATATTGATGAGCAGATACCAATTTGACAAGTATTATGCCAGTATAAGTTAATCAACATCAACTAGCATTAACTGTTATGCTTACTCAGCTTTTATGAGGTGCGAACGCTAATGTGGATATTTGATATACTTGGACTTTGCAAAGGCCTTCGACACTGTTCCCCACAAAAGTCTGGTGCAAAAGTTGAGGATGCAAGGACTGGGGAAGTCTGTGCGCATGGATAGGGAACTGGCTAATGGACAGAAAACAAAGCGTTGTGGTCAATGGATCTTATTCAAAATGGGTGACTGTTAGCAGTAGGGTCCCACAGGGGTCAGTACTGGGTCCAGTGCTCTTCAATTTATTTATTAATGACCTAGTAGATGCAGTAGAAAGCAATGTTGCTATTTTTGCAGATGCTACAAAATTGTGCAGAATCATCAACCTCAGGAAGATAGTGACATTTTGCATCAGAATATGGATAGGATGGCTATATGGGCACATAAATGGCAGATAAAATTCAATGTTGAAAATTGTAAAGTCATGCATTTTGGTCGTACCAATGGTCTAGCACCATACACCATAAACGGGATACTGATGGGGACATCAAACTTGGAGAAGAACTTAGGAGTACTCATCGACAACAAGTTAAAAAATCGTATTCAATGCCAAGCCGCTGCAGCTAAAGCTAATACAATTTTGGGATACATTAAAAGATAAATAAAAACTTGAGATGCTAGCATAATATTGCCCCTGTTTAGCTCTCTAGTAAGGTCACATCTGTAATAGAGTTGGGCCGAACCTCCGATTTTCGGTTCGCGAACCGGGTTCGCGAACTTTCGCGAAAGGTTCGGTTCGCGTTAAAGTTCGCGAACCGCAATAGACTTCAATGGGGATGCGAACTTTGAAAAAAAAAATTAATTATGCTGGCCACAAAAGTGATGGAAAAGATGTTTCAAGGGGTCTAACACCTGGAGGGGGGGATGGCGGAGTGGGATACATGCCAAAAGTCCCCGGGAAAAATCTGGATTTGACGCAAAGCAGCGTTTTAAGGGCAGAAATCACATTGAATGTTAAATGACAGGCCTAAAGTGCTTTCAAACATCTTGCATGTGTATACATCAATCAGGTAGTGTAATTAAGGTACTGCTTCACACTGACGCACCAAACTCATCGTGTAACGCACCGCAAACAGCTGTTTGTGTAGTGACGGCCGTGCTGGACTGGTGCGCACCATGGCGAGAGTGCAGGTTTTGGTGGCTTTACAGCCCATATGGTCAGTCACCTGGCTGATGTAGCTGAATGACAGAACAGTGACTGTCCAGCTGATCAAATTTGGTCTGACCACAATGAGGCAACGACCTTATTATCGTGGGTGTGCCCCCCGAGACACTCATCTAGGCGCCGGTCATTGCTCCATTGTGATACGCAAGCCCCTTCACCACGGCAAGGTAATGATCACGAAGGGGAATGGGCGCATGTTCATGCCTTTTCTTTTGTTGTTGCAGCTGCCCGCAGTGCAGCCAGAAAAATTAGGCAGTCATGTACACGCACCCGAAAAATTATTACAGCGGCCGCTGCTAGCAGCGGCCTAAAAAATTCAGCAATCCGCCTGGAGTCCCGGACCCTGTTGGTGGTGGCGGAGAAGGTAGTGAAGCGGCCTGCAGGCAGACATGCTGTGTGGAGGGACTGGGAGCGACTTAGTCTTCTTGGGGCAGGCCAGGCAGCCAGTCACACGGCGTGCAGGCAGAGATGCTGTATGTGCGGGGACTGACTTAGTCTTGGGGCGGGCAGCAGCCCTCCGGGATCCATGCCTCATTCATTTTTATAAAGGTGAGGTACTTAACACTTTTGTGACTTAGGCGACTTCTCTTCTCTGTGACAATGCCTCCAGCTGCGCTGAAGGTCCTTTCTGAGAGGACGCTTGCGGCAGGGCAGGAGAGAAGTTGGATGGCAAATTGGGACAGCTCTGGCCACAGGTCAAGCCTGCGCACCCAGTAGTTCAAGGGTTCCTCATCGCTGTTCACAGCAGTGTCTACATCCACACTTAAGGCCAGGTAGTCGGCTACCTGCCGTTCCAGGCGTTGGTGGAGGGTGGATCCGGAAGGGCTACGGCGAGGCGTTGGACTAAAGAACGTCCGCATGTCCGACATCACCATGAGATCGCTGGAGCGTCCTGTCTTTGACTGCGTGGACACGGGAGGAGGATTAGTGGCAGTGGTACCTTGCTGGCGTTGTGCCGTCACATCACCCTTAAAGGCATTGTAAAGCATAGTTGACAGCTGGTTCTGCATGTGCTGCATCCTTTCCACCTTCCGGTGAGTTGGTAACAGGTCCGCCACTTTGTGCCTGTACCGAGGGTCTAGTAGTGTGGCCACCCAGTACAGCTCATTCCCCTTGAGGTTTTTTATACGGGGGTCCCTCAACAGGCAGGACAGCATAAAAGACGACATCTGCACAAAGTCGGATCCAGTACCCTCCATCTCCTCTTGCTCTTCCTCAGTGACGTCAGGTAAGTCAACCTCCTCCCCCCAGCCGCGAACAATACCACGGGAAGGTTGCGCAGCACAAGCCCCCTGCGACGCCTGCTGCGGTTGTTCTCCTGCCGCTGTCCCCTCCTCCTCCTCCTCCTCCCCCAAAGAAACACCTTGCTCATCATCCTCTGAGTCTGACTCATCTTCTGCACATGACCTCTCTTCTTCCTCCTCCTCCCCCCTCTGTGCTGCCGCAGGTGTTGAGGAAACAGCTGGGTCTGATGAAAATTGGTCCCATGCCTGTTCCTGCCGTAACGGTTCCTGGTCACGCTCATTCGCAGCTTCATCCGCCACTCTACGCACAGCACGCTCCAAGAAGTACGCGTAGGGAATTAAGTCGCTGATGGTGCCCTCACTGCGGCTCACCAGGTTGGTCACCTCCTCAAACGGCCGCATGAGCCTGCATGCATTTTTCATCATTGTCCAGTTGTCGGGCCAGAACATCCCCATCTTCCCAGACTGTTTCGTTCTACTCCAGTTGTAGAGGTACTGGGTGACGGCTTTCTTCTGTTCTAGCAGGCGGGAGAACATGAGGAGGGTCGAGTTCCAGCGAGTGGGGCTATCGCAAATGAGGCGTCTCACCGGCATGTTGTTTTTACGCTGAATTTCTGCAAATCGTGCCATGGCTGTGTAAGAGCGCCTCAAATGCCCACAGAACTTCCTGGCCTGCTTCAGGACATCCGCTAAGCCAGGGTACTTTGCCACAAATCTTTGAACCACCAGATTCATGACATGTGCCATGCAGGGTATGTGTGTCAGCTTCCCCATATGCAAAGCGGCAAGCAGATTGCTGCCGTTGTCGCACACCACGTTGCCTATCTCCAGGTGGTGCGGGGTCAGCCACTCATCCACCTGTTTCTTAAGAGCAGCCAGGAGAGCTGCTCCAGTGTGACTCTCCGCTTTGAGACAAGCCATGTCTAAGATGGCGTGACACCGTCGTACCTGGTATGCAGCATAGGCCCTGCGGAGCTGGGGCTGTGTAGCTGGAGAGGAGAACTGCCACTCAGCCAAGGAGGAGGAGGAGGACAGCGAAGAGCATGTAGCAGGAGGAGAGGAGGTGGCAGGAGGCCTGCCTGCAAGCCGTGGAGGTGTCACAATTTGGTCCGCCGCTTTCTGCTTGCCATCGTTCACCACCAGGTTCACCCAATGGGCTGTGTAGGTAATGTAGCGGCCCTGCCCGTGCTTGGCAGACCAGGCATCCGTGGTCAGGTGTACCCTTGACCCAACGCTCTTTGCAAGAGATGACACCACTTGCCTCTCAACTTCACGGTGCAGTTGGGGTATGGCCTTTCTGGAAAAATAAGTGCGGCCTGGCATCTTCCACTGCGGTGTTCCGATGGCCACAAATTTACGGAAGGCCTCAGAGTCCACCAGCCGGTATGGTAACAGCTGGCGAGCTAACAGTTCCGCCACGCCAGCTGTCAGACGCCGGGCAAGGGGGTGACTGGCCAAAAGTGGCTTCTTCCGCTCAAACATTTCCTTCACGGACACCTGACTGCTGCTGTGGGCAGAGGAGCAGGAACCGCTCAAGGGCAGAGGCGGAGTGGAGGAGGGTGCCTGTGAAGGTGCAAGGGAGAGAGCGGCATAAGCAGATGATGCACCTGAAGGAGGAAGAGGAGAAGGAGGGTGACTTTGCTTTTGTGTGCTGCTGCTGCTTTTGCTCAGGTGGCCATCCCATTGCTGTTTGTGCCTTTTCTCCAGGTGCCTTCGTAAGGCACTTGTCCCTACGTGAGTGTTGGCCTTTCCACGGCTCAATTTTTGTTGGCAGAGCGAACAGATGGCTTTGGTCCGATCTGAGGCACACACATTAAAAAATTTCCACACCGCTGAGCCACCCTGGGATGTGGGCACTATGGGGACCTCAGCAGCTGATGCTGAAGGGCAAGTTGGCTGGCTGTACATAGGTGGCGAATCTGGCGATACATGGTGCCGGACTCTGCCACCAGCTGTTTCTGACGAAGAGCTGCCCCAGCTTCTTTCAGCAACTTCTATCCTCCTACTACTCTCTGACTCCCCCTCTGAACTGTCCCCCTCTTCATCTCCTCTATTGGGAACATACAGAGGATCCCTATCATCGTCATCATCGTAATCATCCTGCCCAGCTTCGCTTGCCTCAGAAAAATCCAAATGTGTAGGTCCTTCATCCTCCTTACACGTTACATCCATAGTGTTGTCGCGTAACGCAGACATATGAGCTGGTGAAAATTCATCTGGCTGTAACAATGGCTGTGCATCAGTGATTTCACCACCACTAAATAATTCTTGCGAAGTGTCAAATGCAGCGGAAGTGGTGCTAGTAGTAGCGCTGGTGGCTGAGCAAGATGAGGTGTTCTGTGTCGCTAAATACTCAACCACGTCCTGACAATCTTGGGAGGTGATGGGACGTGCCTTCTTCCGAGCACTGTACTGTGGGCCAGGTCCACACGAAATTACATTTACACGACCTCGCGCAGACCTGCCGGGTGGCCTTCCTCTGCCTCTGCCACTACCTCTTCCTCTTCCTCTTCCTCTACCTGTTTTGTCCATATCGGGTATGCACGGAGTGGTATATCACACTGCGTGCACTCACGTAGGTAGGTGGGTTCACTTAACTGCACAGGTATGCGCACTGATGCGGTGGGTTCACTGAACAGTACAGGTATACAGTGGCGGGTTCACTGAACACAACAGGTATGCAGTGGCGTGTTCACTAAACAGGTATACAGTGGCAGGTCCACTGAACAGAACAGGTATACAGTGGCAGGTCCACTGAACAGAACAGGTATACAGTGGCGGGTCCACTGAACAGAACAGGTATACAGTGGCGGGTTCACAGAACAGGTATGCAGTGGCAGGTTCACTGAACACAACAGGTATGCAGTGGCGTGTTCACTAAACAGGTATACAGTGGCAGGTCCACTGAACAGAACAGGTATACAGTGGCAGGTCCACTGAACAGAACAGGTATACAGTGGCGGGTCCACTGAACAGAACAGGTATACAGTGGCGGGTTCACAGAACAGGTATGCAGTGGCAGGTTCACTGAACACAACAGGTATGCAGTGGCGTGTTCACTAAACAGGTATACAGCGGCAGGTCCACTGAACAGAACAGGTATACAGTGGCGGGTTCACAGAACAGGTATACAGTGGCGGGTCCACTGAACAGAACAGGTATACAGTGGCGGGTTCACAGAACAGGTATGCAGTGGCAGGTTCACTGAACACAACAGGTATGCAGTGGCGTGTTCACTAAACAGGTATACAGTGGCAGGTCCACTGAACAGAACAGGTATACAGTGGCGGGTTCACAGAACAGGTATACAGTTGCGGGTCCACTGAACAGAACAGGTATACAGTGGCGGGTTCACAGAACAGGTATACAGTGGCGGGTCCACTGAACAGAACAGGTATACAGTGGCGGGTTCACAGAACAGGTATACAGTGGCGGGTCCACTGAACAGAACAGGTATACAGTGGCGGGTTCACAGAACAGGTATACAGTGGCGGGTCCACTGAACAGAACAGGTATACAGTGGCGGGTTCACAGAACAGGTATACAGTGGCAGGATCACTGAACAGGTATGCAGTGGCAGGATCACAGTACAGGTATGCAGTGGGCTGAGGGCTCACTGAACAGAACAGGTATGCTGTGGCAGGATCACTGAACAGCTATGCAGTGGCAGGATCACAGTACAGGTATGCAGTGGGCTGAGGGCTCACTGAACAGAACAGGTATGCTGTGGCAGGATCACTGAACAGCTATGCAGTGGCAGGATCACAGTACAGGTATGCAGTGGGCTGAGGGCTCACTGAACAGAACAGGTATGCTGTGGCAGGATCACTGAACAGCTATGCAGTGGCAGGATCACAGTACAGGTATGCAGTGGGCTGAGGGCTCACTGAACAGAACAGGTATGCTGTGGCAGGATCACTGAACAGGTATGCAGTGGCAGGATCACAGTACAGGTATGCAGTGGGCTGAGAGCTCACTGAACAGAACAGGTATGCTGTGGCAGGATCACTGAACAGGTATGCAGTGGCAGGATCACAGTACAGGTATGCAGTGGGCTGAGGGCTCACTGAACAGAACAGGTATGCTGTGGCAGGATCACTGAACAGCTATGCAGTGGCAGGATCACAGTACAGGTATGCAGTGGGCTGAGGGCTCACTGAACAGAACAGGTATGCTGTGGCAGGATCACTGAACAGCTATGCAGTGGCAGGATCACAGTACAGGTATGCAGTGGGCTGAGGGCTCACTGAACAGAACAGGTATGCTGTGGCAGGATCACTGAACAGCTATGCAGTGGCAGGATCACAGTACAGGTATGCAGTGGGCTGAGGGCTCACTGAACAGAACAGGTATGCTGTGGCAGGATCACTGAACAGGTATGCAGTGGCAGGATCACAGTACAGGTATGCAGTGGGCTGAGGGCTCACTGAACAGAACAGGTATGCTGTGGCAGGATCACTGAACAGGTATGCAGTGGCAGGATCACAGTACAGGTATGCAGTGGGCTGGGGGCTCACTGAACAGAACAGGTATGCTGTGGCAGGATCACTGAACAGCTATGCAGTGGCAGGATCACAGTACAGGTATGCAGTGGGCTGAGGGCTCACTGAACAGAACAGGTATGCTGTGGCAGGATCACTGAACAGCTATGCAGTGGCAGGATCACAGTACAGGTATGCAGTGGGCTGAGGGCTCACTGAACAGAACAGGTATGCTGTGGCAGGATCACTGAACAGGTATGCAGTGGCAGTATCACAGTACAGGTATGCAGTGGGCTGAGGGCTCACTGAACAGAACAGGTATGCTGTGGCAGGATCACTGAACAGCTATGCAGTGGCAGGATCACAGTACAGGTATGCAGTGGGCTGAGGGCTCACTGAACAGAACAGGTATGCTGTGGCAGGATCACTGAACAGCTATGCAGTGGCAGGATCACAGTACAGGTATGCAGTGGGCTGAGGGCTCACTGAACAGAACAGGTATGCTGTGGCAGGATCACTGAACAGGTATGCAGTGGCAGTATCACAGTACAGGTATGCAGTGGGCTGAGGGCTCACTGAACAGAACAGGTATGCTGTGGCAGGATCACTGAACAGGTATGCAGTGGCAGGATCACAGTACAGGTATGCAGTGGGCTGAGGGCTCACTGAACAGAACAGGTATGCTGTGGCAGGATCACTGAACAGGTATGCAGTGGCAGGATCACAGTACAGGTATGCAGTGGGCTGAGGGCTCACTGAACAGAACAGGTATGCAGCCAGGAAGAAGTTAAGCCTAACTAATCTTTCCCTGAGAGACAGTCTGCAGCAGCTCGCCCTACTCTGACTAATGCAGGCACACGAGTGGCCGTAATGGCCGCCGCTGCCTGCCTTATATAAGGGGGGGTGGGGCTCCAGGGGCTAGTGTAGCCTAATTGGCTACACTGGGCCTGCTGACTGTGATGTAGAGGGTCAAAGTTGACCCTCAGGTGCATTATGGGGCGAACCGAACTTCTTCCGCAAAAGGTTCGCGTGCGGTACCCGCACGCGAACCACCTAAGTTCGCGCGAACCCTGTTCGCCGGCGAACCGTTCGGCCCAACTCTAATCTGTAATATGGAATTCAGTTCTGGGCACCACATTACAGGAAAGATATTGCAGTTTTAGAGCAGGTGCAGAGACGAGCAACAAAATTTATACAAGGAATGGAAGGTCTCACTTACCAAGAAAGGTTAGATAAACTGGGTTTATTTAGTCTGGAGAAAAGACTCCTTAGAGGGGATGTAATTAACATGTATAAATAAGTCAGAGGACAATATTAAAGCTTGGCGGATGAGCTTTTTATTTATCCCTATGCTTTTACAAAGGACTAGAGGACATGATCTGTGGAGTGTAACGTTCGTGTAACGTTCGGTGTCAACACACAGAGAGAATCTGATTGTTGATGATCTGCAGTATCACCAGCAATGCAGATATATACCTGATTATGGATAATCTGCAGAATCATCAATAATACAGATATATCACTAACCTCTGAACACTAGGACAAGGATAACAAATATAATATATCAGGAGACCTCTGGAGGTCAGCTGACTGGAGAGTATAGGTATATCATCTTCTATGAAGATGATTCTGTTAGGTGTATGAACTTGTCATACACCTAACAGAATACCTTGGGGTGTCTTTTTTTTCTAAAATGGGGTCACTTGTGGGGTTCCTATACCGCCCTGGCATTTTACGGGCCCAAAACCGTGAGTAGTCTGGAAACCAAATGTCTCAAAATGACTGTTCAGGGGTATAAGCATCTGCAAATTTTGATGACAGGTGGTCTATGAGGGGGCGAATTTTGTGGAACTGGTCATAAGCAGGGTGGCCTTTTAGATGACAGGTTGTATTGGGCCTGATCTGATGGATAGGAGTGCTAGGGGGGTGACAGGAGGTGATTGATGGGTGTCTCAGGGGGTGGTTAGAGGGGAAAATAGATGCAATCAATGCACTGGGGAGGTGATCGGAAGGGGGTCTGAGGGGGATCTGAGGGTTTGGCCGAGTGATCAGGAGCCCACACGGGGCAAATTAGGGCCTGATCTGATGGGTAGGTGTGCTAGGGGGTGACAGGAGGTGATTGATGTGTGTCTCAAGGTGTGATTAGAGGAGGGAATAGATGCAAGCAATGCACTGGCGAGGTGATCAGGGCTGGGGTCTGAGGGCGTTCTGAGGGTGTGGGCATGTGATTGAGTGCCCTAGGGGCAGATAGGGGTCTAATCTGCTAGGTAGCAGTGACAGGGGGTGATTGATGGGTAATTAGTGGGTGTTTAGGGTAGAGAACAGATGTAAACACTGCACTTGGGAGGTGATCTGACGTCTTATCTGCGGGCGATCTATTGGTGTGGGTGGGTGATCAGATTGCCCGCAAGGGGAAGGTTAGGGGCTGATTGATGGGTGGCAGTGACAGGGGGTGATTGATGGGTAGCAGTGACAGGGGGTGATTGATGGGTGATTGACAGGTGATTGACAGGTGATCAGTGGGTTATTACAGGGAAGAACAGATGTAAATATTGCACTGGCGAATTGATAAGGGGGGGCGTCTGAGGGCAATCTAAACGTGTAGGCGGGTGATTGGGTGCCCGCAAGGGGCAGATTAGGGTCTGATTTGATGGGTAACAGTGGCAGGTGGTGATAGGGGGTGATTGATGGGTGATTGATGGGTAATTAGTGGGTGTTTAGGGTAGAGAACAGATGTAAACACTGCACTTGGGAGGTGATCTGACGTCGTATCTGCGGGCGATCTATTGGTGTGGGTGGGTGATCAAATTGCCCGCAAGGGGCAGGTTAGGGGCTGATTGATGGGTGGCAGTGGCAGGGGCTGATTGATGGGTGGCAGTGACAGGGGGTGATTGATGGGTGATTGACAGGTGATTGACAGGTGATCAGTGGGTTATTACAGGGAAGAACAGATGTAAATATTGCACTGGCGAATTGATAAGGGAGGGGGGGTCTGAGGGCAATCTGAGCGTGTAGGCGGGTGATTGGGTGCCCGCAAAAGGCAGATTAGGGTCTGATCTGATGGGTAACAGTGACAGGTGGTGATAGGGGGTGATTGATGGGTGATTGATGGGTAATTAGTGGGTGTTTAGGGTAGAGAACAGATGTAAACACTGCACTTGGGAGGTGATCTGACGTCGGATCTGCGGGCGATCTATTGGTGTGGGTGGGTGATCAGATTGCCCGCAAGGGGCAGGTTAGGGGCTGATTGATGGGTGGCAGAGACAGGGGGTGATTGATGGGTGATTGACAGGTGATTGACAGGTGATGGACAGGGCATTGACAGGTGATCAGGGGGATAGATGCATACAGTACACAGGGGGGGGGGTCTGGGGAGTATCTGAGGGGTGGGGGGGGTGATCAGGAGGGAGCAGAGGGAAGTTTAGGGCATAAAAAAAATAGCGTTGACAGATAGTGACAGGGAGTGTTTGATGGGTGATTAGGGGGGGTGATTGGGTGCAAACAGTGGTCTGGGGGGTGGGCAGGGTGGGGTCTGAGGGGTGCTGTGGGCGATCAGGGGGCGGGGGGGAATCAGTGTGCTTGGGTGCAGACTAGGGTGGCTGCAGCCTGCCCTGGTGGTCCCTCGGACACTGGGACCACCAGGGCAGGAGGCAGCCTGTATAATACACTTTGTATACATTACAAAGTGTATTATACACTTTGTATGCGGCGATCCGGGTGCTAGTAACCCGCCAGCGCTTCCGAACGGCCAGCGGGTTACAGCGCAAGGGGAGCGGAGCCAGTCCCCGGCGGAGGATCGCGTCACGGGTGACGCGATCGCTCCGCCCATGCCCCTACAAGGACTGCCGCCTCTGTGCATGCGGCGGTCCTTGCGGGATCAAGTTTCCGGCCGCCCCTGTGCAGTGGGCGGTCGGTAAGTGGTTAAACAAAAAAATACCAAAAAGAACTTTTAGTTTTTGAGAAAATGGATTTTAAAGTGAAATAAACACTTTAAATGGGACTATGAATTGGTAATAATTGGTTTTAAACAGGGAAATACACTTTAATCAATCGCAGAGGTGATGGCGAGTACCAATGACACCTGGAGGTGGTGCGTGATCACGGCCTGCATATTTGTAATCATAGCATGCCTTGTGGCCGATTTCCGTGATCGAGAATCGATCACAGCGTCGAATACCAAAGCAGAATAGTGAAAAAATGCTTGTGAATTATCTGCCCATCACTGGTCAGCAGTATCTGCAGCCATTTGTACAAAAGAAAATTGCAGATCCCCCTTTATTAGTGTTTTCAGGACTGCAGCTGCCTAGAGGGTAGCAGGAAATTTGGACGCCCGTGGCTAATGAACGATTTGGGTGCCTCATAGGCGCTAATGCAAATATTGTTAATACAGTGCCAACAGTAGAAATTTGGGCACCCAATAAATATAATTTTCAACACTTGAACATTAATGTTTTTGAAATAGGTTATTGTTTTGAAACTTGCAGCATTATAGTTTTTGTAATATTATATTGTTTGTATGTACAAATTTCAAGCTATCAAATATATTATCGTTTGTATTTAAAAAATGTACGTTTGTAAGGGTGTTTGTGCAGGGCGGAACGGTTAGAGTTAAACATCAAGAAGGGTGTTTGTGCTGGGAGGGTGGTTAGGGTAAGACACCACTGGGGGGAGTCTTAGGGGTAGGCACCACAAGGGGGTGGGTCTTAGGGTTAGGCAACACCAGGGGGTCTTAGGGTTAGGCACCACCAGGGCGTAGGGCTTAGGGTAAGGGTTAGGCGCCACCAGGGTGTCTTAGGATTAGGCACCACCAGGGGGATCTTAGGGTTAGGCACCTCCAGGGGGGTCTTAGGGATAGTGATATTCAGATTCCTTCAAAAACTGAGTTGTACCAATCTATCGGTGATAGCAGTCATTCCGTTTTGGCCGGCCAGGCCATGGTTTCCTCTGTTGATGAGGATAAGACTGGAGGAACCAATACCCTTGCCGGAGATTCAAGATCTTTTAACACAGGGTTCGGTGAGTCATCAAAACCCAAGGAAGTTTTGCCTCAGGGGTTGGCTTTTGAAAGGGCTAGGCTTCTTTCAGTAGGATGTTCGGAGGAAGTAGTAAATACTTTACTCAAGGCGAAAAAACCTTCTACGTCAGAGTCATATAATAGAGTATGGAAAGTATTCATGGACTTCTTGAAAGAGAAAGATCTGGTTTCCGATCAAATACAAGTCACTGGAATTCTTTCTTTTCTTCAGAAAGGTTTGTATTTAGGTTTATCCTATTCTACACTCAGAAGACATATTTCTGCAATTTTTTCTATATCAGGAGTGACATGGTCTGCTAATCATCTAATTAAGGCAGCAATCAAGATTGTACCACCATTCAAACCCAGGTTTCCTAAATGGAGTTCCCCCCCAGTCTTAGACTTTCTATCGTCGGATGAATGGAGTAATGAGTCTATTAACCCTCTGGGCGATACAATTATATCGCCCAGGAGGTGGCGCAGCAGTATTTTTTTAAATTTTTTGTTTTTTAAATCATGTAGCAAGCCCAGGGCTCGCTACATGATAGCCGCAGCGCAGCGGCATCCCCCCACCCACTCCGATCGCCTTCGGCGATCAGAGTAAGCAGGAAATCCCGTTCAGAACGGGATTTCCTGCTGGGCTTCCCCGGTCACCATGGCGACGGGGCGGGATGACGTCACCGACGTCTTGGACGTCGTGACGTCAGAGGGAGTCCCGATCCACCCCTCAGCGCTGCCTGGCCTGATTGGCCAGGCTGCGCAAGGGGTCGGGGAGGGGGGGGCTGCGCAGCACGGCGAGCGGCGGCGGATCGGCGGCGAGCAGCGGCGAGCGGAAGTTACACGCAGCTAGCAAAGTGCTAGCTGCGTGTAACAAAAAAAAAATTATGCAAATCGGCCCACCAGGGCCTGAGAAATCCTCCTGCGCGATATACCCCGAGCTCAGCTCGGGATTATCGCTCAGGAGGTTAATAGTAGAGATTTGTCAGCTAAAACATTGTTTCTAATAGCGATTACTTTAGGTCGTAGAATATCAGAGTTGCAAGCCTTGGGGTGTCAAGAACCACATGTAAAATTTTACAGTGATAGATTGGTGTTACATCCAGTGCAATCTTTTCTCCCAAAGGTAACTACACCTTTCCACTTAAACCAAGAATGGACTTTGCCTAGTTTTAAAAGGTCAGATGACTCATTTTCTCCCTATCCGCTGGATGTCCCTTCAGTAGTTAAGGCATATATTGATGCTACAAAAGATTTTAGAGACTCTGATCGTCTATTTGTCATTCCCTCAGGATATAGAAATGGCAAGATGGCCTCTACAAGAATTTTGGCGTCATGACTGGTTAAGCTAATACAAAGAGCATATAAAGCAAATGGCTTTAAGCCACCGCAGGACATTACCGCCCATTCTACGGGGGGCATGGCCGCCTCGTGGGCATCTATGAGTAAGGTCTCTTTGACCACAGTATGTAAAGAAGAAAACTGGGCCTCTGGCCACACATTTCTTAAACATTATTCTGTTGATTCTGCAGTGTTATCTTCTGTATAATTTGGAAAAATAATTATTTCTACTACAGTTGCATCTGCTATTTGATGTTTCTTGGATTATATTAAATACATTTTTGTTCAGCATTTCCATCCCTTTTGTTGTCTAGTTATTGCCCATTAGTATGCTGACATGGGAGACACCAGGGAAATTGGAAAATTGAATACTCACCTTTGGGTAATTTTCCTTTCCTGGTGTATCTCCATGTCACCATATGGGCCCACCCATTGCTGTCGGCTCGGTCTAGTTACTATGAATACGGGGATGGGGTATGTGAGGCCTTTTAACACTTTGGGACATCCTACAAGGGCAAATGAGGCATGGCTTTGCCATGTATGACATGGAGATACAGCTGACATGGAGATACAGCAGGAAAGGAAAATTACCCAAAGGTGAGTATACAATTTTCTAATATATAGTAGGCAAGCCATATGGATACCCATCAATAATAAGTTCTCAGTGTTTGTCGGGCTAGATAGATAAAGAAAGGTGCTATATATATAAGGAAAAGGGAAAAGAAGATAAGAAAGTGAACCACAGAAATCTATTAAGCCACATCAGTATATCTATGCCTGGGGTAAATAGCATCCAAAACTGAATTTTTCATTTAAACCAACAGGGCATCTCTTACCTGGCCTGTGAATCTACTGTATTCCTATTTTACCACAAGATGTCTCTAGTGAGACCGATCTCTCCTCCAACGCGCTTCACTTTACTTTGACACTCAGCGATTCCCTTAGTTTGAGGGGCGGACACGGCAGCACTGTCGCTATGGTGACGGCATGCCCAGTCATGCCGATGACGCAGCCGCGTCCCTGGGCGTAAATTTAGTATTTAAACAGCGCCAACGACAGCAGACATTATCCCTGAGGTAGGTTCGGCATAACCGGTAGGATCTTCTGACTCCCCAGGCCCCATTACATCTTACCGATTGGTAAGCTCCACGCCGCTCTTCTTTATTCGCATCCCCTGCTCTTTCTTTACCTTGCCTACAATCGTTCTCTTCTGGTGCATAACATAGTAGAAAACTTATCGTGATCATTATTTGATCCTCACAGGTCTTTGCTTTTCACTCGATTTCCTTTCTTAACCATTTTCCTGGTGATGTTTTGTCCTTTTACATGGGTGTTTCCTATCTATCATTGAGTTTTCTACTGTGTTATGCACCTTTTTTATGAATGATGATGCACTTTATGGTCTTTAATCAAGGACCCTGTAGTTATTGCTGCTACACATTAGCACTTTGATTTTGCATATTTGCATATTATATTTCTATACCAGTATGTATTTTATTATGCACAGGATGCTATTTATTCAGATATGACCTTGTTTTCTTTGACCAGTAGTGTTATTGACCCAGTGCCTCATCCTATTAAAATAATTGTTTAAATCAAGTGGGTAAGACACCTATTTTTTCTGGGGCATTGCACTACTGCTTAAAGGAAACATCAGGCTAAAAAACATAAATTCAGCTTTACTCACCAGGGGCTTTCTCCAGCCCCTTGCAGCCAACTGTCTCACACTGATCGATCCGCTCCCCACCGCCGTCCTGGGCTCACCACACGCTGTTCAGGCCAACCTGGAGGTCGTCGTTACTGCACCTGTGTGAAGCACCGTCAAGCTGTCATGACCACGTTGTCCGCGGCATACTGCGCAGGTGCTGTAGTTCTGCGCCTGTGCAGTACGCCGCGGACAACGAGGCCATGATTAACAGTGGCGATTCACACAGGCGCAGTAAGGACGACCTCGAGGTTAACCTGAACAGCGTGCGGGGAGGCCGGGATGGTGGCGGAGAACGGAGCGATCAGCGTGGGACAGTTGGCTGCAAGGGGCTGGAGAAAGCCCCAAGTGAGTAAAGGTGATTTTATGTTTTTTAGCTTGCTGTTTCCTTGAAGAGAATGGAGGGTGGGGCCTACTATATTATATTAGACTAAGCACGGGCTTTGGGGTTACAGTTTTTTGTTTTTAATTATTTTTAATCCTTTGTTGTTAGCAAATTAAGATTTTTCTAAGGCACTGTTGTAGTGTCAGACCTTTTGATTTGTATTAACTTATCAGCTAGAGGAACTACTTTTTCTTGTTTTGAGGAGATACTGCTAGAGTATTATCAGTGCAGATCGCACAACAGGTAAGGAGCCCATACACCTAACGATTCTGCCGCCGATATACAGCAGATTCGATCACTGTGATCGAATCTGCTGTGAAAACGTTGCGCAAACACTGACAGAACGATCGATTTCCATCCAAAATCAATCATTCCCGTTGATTCCTGTCGATCCGTCCGTGCGGAAGATTATTCTTGATCGAGTCGGGAGTGCGTCAATGGCGGCGTTCGAGTTCTCGACGACCGACGCAATACAGCTGCAATACATTACCTGCTCCGCCGGCACGACTCCCCCGGTCTCCGCTGTCTTCTTCTCCGCGCTGGTCTCCGGGTCCGGCAGGCTTCACTTCTTCCTGCCCCGGCAGGAAGTTTAAACAGTAGAGGGCGCTCTACTGTTTAAACTTCCCCCAGACAGGAAGAAGTGAAGCCTTCCGGACCCGGAGACCAGCTCGGAGAAGAAGACAGCGGAGACCGGGGGAATTACGCCGGCGGAGCAGGTAATGTATGTGGGCATGCGGGAGGGGGGCAGCGGCAGCAGGGCCGGGCCGAGGCAGAGGCTAAAGAGGCTCCAGCCTCAGGGCGCAGTGTAAGAGGGGGCGCACAATTCATTCAGCTGTCATTCCCAATTGTGTTTGAAGCACAAAGAAATAAAAAAAGGGCATACATAGCAGTGACTGCAAGCCAGATAACTAGAGATTAAGGTGTTGGGGATGTTGGGGGCCCTGGGGCGCCTCTTAGTCTAATAGCAATTAGTGTGTGACGGCTGGGGTGGGAGGGATGGAGGGGCGCACTTTGCTGTCTCAGCCTTGGGTGCTGAAGGTCCTTGTCCCGGCTCTGAGCGGCAGCACCACCACCACTACAGATTGTGATCGGTTTCATGCTGAAATTGATTCACAATCTGTTTGCAGTAAAGGCAGCCATGCGATCCCTCTCTGATCAGATTCGATCAGAGAGGGATCTATCTGTTGGTCGATCTGATGGCAAATCGACCAGTGTATGGCTACCTTTATGCCATATTAGACCAGTTTCCTCTAAAATGAATTAGCAGAAGTATAAACTTCATTTCTAGAGTTTTTTTCCAGTGTTGTATCTCAGTACTATCCACAAAACTGCCAAAGACAAGTACATTGTCATTGGATGTCACATTTGTGCTTTTGTTTTTTTCTGAAAAGAGAATTTCTTGCCAACCATTAGTTTATTTTTCACATTATCTTGAATATCTCCAGGAATTTTACCAATTTTCCCTTTAAGAGTATTGCTTGATAATGGTACCTTGTGAATTTCAGCAGGAGCGCCTCTAGCCATTTTGTCACTCCAGGCTAGAAAACGTGTCCTCCCAACCCCCCGGGTGGCGCCATTTGTTTTTCATCTTCCAGTTTTGCAAGTCTGATTACCTTTTTACAATTTTTGTTACATTCTTTATATTTAATCAAACCAAACTCCAGCTATAAATCTTT
Organism: Hyperolius riggenbachi; assembly: GCF_040937935.1. NCBI lineage: Eukaryota > Metazoa > Chordata > Amphibia > Anura > Hyperoliidae > Hyperolius > Hyperolius riggenbachi. Next base: position 203,959,313 of record NC_090652.1, read on the forward strand.
TCCTAATCCTGTTTTTTGACTATTTGACAGAACATATTTTTATCTTCTTATTAGGCCCTGATAGGGTGAAGTCAGATTAATAACTTTTCAGAGTATCTTAGGAACCCTTTCACCAGCCACTTTCAGCACCACAGACCTCTTAGGGCTCGTTTCCACTACATCCAAATTTGTATTGCGATTTTCTGCAATGGCTCTGCAACCAATGCATATCAGTGGAGTAGTTTCCATTGAATACAATTGAGCTAATGCGGAGTGGTACGATGTGTTGCAGGAAGAAATAGGGATTGCATGCTGCAGATTGCTGCAGCACGCACCTGATTCCCCTCAGCAGTGAATAAAAGCTGCATCCAGACTTCCGGAAGACAACAGGAAGACACCCACAGCTGTCTGTGATATGAAAAGCATCCAGCTAGTGGAAACGGGCTCTTATGGATCATCTCCTTTTGGTTACATGATTACATTTGAAAATGGGATTTTTAACCATACAAGCCTCCTTTGATACAAAAATATTAACATTGAGCACTGTGCTTTTCAAACTATAAAATTGTGTAGCTAGATCTGTGTTTCACGTTGGGTTTTAAATGTAGTCCAGAATATACTTTTCCACCCTTTCCTGGGATCATGAATTAGCTCATATTTGTACCAACAAGCTTGTCTGAGAGATCATTTTTGTGATTGCCTATAGGTACATACACACGTCGGATTTTTCCAAATGACCTGTCCTTTGGACGTCCAAACGACCGGTCGTTTGGACGTCAAATCGGGCGTGTGTACAGTCAGTCATTCAGCAAAATCAGTGTTATCAGCTGAACAACCGACTGTACACACACCCGATTTGACATCCAAACGACGGGTCGTTTGGAAAAATCTGACGTGTGTATAAGCCTTATGTCTGCCAGACAGTCATTACTACCCACAGCAACTTGGGTTCACTCTGAGCAATATTTATTAGCCAGTAGTTATTTATGAACTCCAAATATGCAACGCGTTTCGCAGGTTTGATCCCGCTTCATCAGGCAATAACAATGGAGCAATAGCATATGTGGTCAGTAGAAGAGCCAGGCACCTCTAGTGGTGGCACTACCCCCAGGAGTGCAGCACGGGGTGCTGGATATAGCTTGTTACAGAAAACGCTGGGCACTATGTGCGTGTTGTGATCTTTTTTACAGGGTTTGAGCAAGCGCAGTGATTTACTGGATTTGTGTAACTGAGGAGAAGATTTTTTTGTGCAGGTACCTGCTAATAGCAGTTTACTGCCACAGTCTCAGAAAGCAGAGTCCTGAGCTGCTTTTTAGTGTAGGCACGTTGCGGCATCAGTAAGCAGTCTCTCACACATCTATAACAATGCTTATTTGATGCCTGCTTTTTCTTAGCATATCATGACTTTTTCTAAGCATATCAGGACTGAAAATTCAGCAAAAATAGATCACTGCATTTTGGTCCTGTAAAAAAAGTCAGGCAGAAGAAAGCTTTCTTGAATTGACAATATACATTAAGTGTGGATTTCTGTGTATTAAACAAAAATCCCAGTGTTACTGCACATTTAATAATGCTAAAATGTATAGTCTGTTGCTAAACAGTAAACATTTAGGTGGTTCTTTTAGCAATAGTAGGTAATATGGGTGTGTACCTCCAACTGTGCACCTGAGGTTTGTGGTCAAAGTCTCTTTTAAGTACAACAGTTACTTCCTTCGTCAAAATACAGAAAGGTCTGCAGTGCACAGAGTATACTTACTACATACTATAAAAGTGCATACGCATGTAAGCCAGTGTTCCTGCCTATATATCAAAATATGTTTGGATGAGTGATACTGTATGTCAGTCATGTTATTCCTGAAATCATCTGAGCATTTTCTGTACAAAAGACCAACAAATTTTTTGTAACTCCCAATCGCTACTTAACCTCTTGCCACCCGCGTCACGCCGATGGGTGTGGCCGCGGCGGCAGTCCCAGGACCAGCTAACGCCGATTGGCGTAAAGTCCTGGGGCAGCAGTTTACGGGAGATCGTATGCACGCTGCGCGCGCATCTCCCGCTTTGCGGGGTCTCCGAGCGGCGATCGGAAGACTGTTACATGGCGAAACCACCGTGTATTTACATGTACAGCAAGTAATAGCAAGTGTACAGTGCTTGGTGCAACAGTAATACTGATTAGTTTTGGCAGAACCTTGGCAGAAGTGAGCAACAGGATCAGATGGGCGAAAGTACAGAATCTAATAGCGTAAGAGTAGTCAGAAGAGAGCCAGAGTCATACACAGATAATCAAGCAATAATAACAGTAGTAATAACAATTCCTAGTCTTGTTTGAAATCCCTGGTTTCCTCCCAGATCAGAGCACACCAGAACTAACTAAGGTCTGAGTGCTCACACGAAGCATTCGCAACAGCAGACAGTTTGCAAGTGATTCTCGGAGGCTTAAGAAGCGGAGGAGACCCCTCGGCCACGCCCACGGCATTCAGCCAATCCGAGCTGCCGAGAGTATCCGCTGACGTCAGCCGACCGGCAGGTCAGCTGATGCGCCTCCTCCATGCATAAAGGTCCCGTCTGTGCGCGCGCGCGACCGACAAAGCCACCCTGTGAGCCACTGACAATCCCCTCGGCGTGCTAGACGCAGAGGAGACAGGAGAAACACCCGACAGGGAAACCGAAGCAGCTGCGGGGGCATCCTGACTGCCTGCAGCTGCATCTCCACAGAATGTTACAGTACCCCCCCCCCCCCCCTTGAGGCGTGGACTCCGGACATGGTCTACCTGGCTTCTCAGGATGCGATTCATGGAACTTTTCCTTAAGTTCCTCCGCATGCATACGATGCCTTGGTACACAAGATCTCTCCTCAGGCCCATACCCCTTCCAGTGAACAAGGTACTGTATGGAGTTCTGCACCCACAGAGAGTCCAAAATTTGCTCTATCTCAAACTCAGGTTCTCCATCAATCACCACAGGTAAGGGGGGGAGGAATCCACATGCACAGCAGGTTTCAACAGAGACACATGGAATGACTTCACACCTCTCATACTGGAAGGTAGGGAAATGACATATGTGACACTATTGATCTTTTTGGACACGGGGTATGGACCTATAAATCTGGGACCCAACTTCACAGAGGGCTGTTTTAAAGCCAAATGCCTGGTAGAAACCCATACCATATCACCTGGTGCAAAATCCCACTCTACAGAGCGTCTCTTATCTGCCTGTTTTTTTCTGGGTTTGAAACGCCTTTCCTAGGTTTCTTTTGACCAAACTCCAAATCTCCTTCAAGGTTCCCTGCCACTCTTCCAGGGCAGGAAAAGGATATGATACTACTGGCAGTGGAGAGAACTTGGGCGATCTCCCCGTTACTACCTGGAACGGGGAGAAACCTGAAGAGGTGCTCTTTAAGTTATTATGGGCAAACTCTGCAAATGGTAAAAATTTCACCCAGTCCAACTGAGCCACCGCCACATAGCACCTGGAGAACTGCTCAAGGGACTGGTTAACCCTTTCCGTTTGCCCATTAGTCTGTGGGTGGTAGCCGGAGGAAAATGATAGGTTCATACCTAAGTGATGACAGAACGCCCTCCAGAACTTGGAGACGAACTGGACTCCCCTGTCTGACACCACATTCTCCGGGATACCATGCAGCCGGAAAATGTGGTGAATGAAGAGTTCTGCCAGTTCCTGAGCAGAGGGGAGTCCGTCCAGCGGGATACAATGGGCCATTTTACTGAACCTATCGACTACCACCCAGATGACTGTTTTCCCCTCAGATCTGGGTAGCTCACCCACAAAATCCATGGACAGATGGGTCCATGGTTGTTCAGGCACTGGTAGTGACTGTAGCGTACCCACAGGAGCACACCTGGACGGCTTACTCCTGGCACACACAGAGCAATCTCCGACAAACTCTTTACAATCAGACACAATGGATGGCCACCAGACACATCTGTCTAACAGCTCCTGCATTCTGGCAACCCCTGGATGCCCTGCATTCTTATGAGAATGGAAAACATGAAGAATTTTTAATCGGAACTGTAGTGGTACAAAGACTACTCCATCTGGTTTCCCTTCGGGAACCTCCTGCTGATAAGGTTTCAGAGTAGATGCCCATTCCTCCCAAGTCTCAGTAGCAGCAAGAACCACTTTCTCGGGGAGGATGCTTTCGGGAGTTGAGGGCTGTATCGTCTCGAGCTCGAAACATCTGGATAATGCATCAGCCTTGACGTTCTTACTACCAGGTTTGTAGGTAACAATGAATCTGAATCTCGTGAAAAACAGGGCCAACGGGCTTGTCTGGGACTGAGGCATTTAGCTCCTTCAATATACTCTAAGTTCTTGTGATCGGTATAGACTGTGATAGTATGTTCAGCCCCCTCGAGCCAATGTCGCCATTCCTCAAACGCAAGTTTGATGGCCAACAGTTCTCGATTCCCAATATCATAATTTCTCTCAGCGGGGGAAAATTTCCTAGAGTAAAGAGCACAAGGGTGCAACCTGCCCTGCAGACCGGAGTGCTGAGACAACACAGCCCCAACCCCAATCTCTGAAGCATCCACCTCAACAATGAATGGGAGAGTGATGTCCACATATCTTAAAATGGGGGCGGAGCAGAACAATTTTTTAAGTGATGAAAATGCAGACTGAGCTTCTGCTGACCAATTGTATGTATCTGCCCCCTTTTTGGTAAGCTCAATGAGGGGAGAGACCACAGCAGAAAATCCTTTGATAAACTTCCTGTAATAGTTAGCGAAGCCAAGAAATCACTGGAGTGCCTTCAACCCTACAGGTTGGGGCCACTCCAGGACAGCAGAAACCTTCTTAGGGTCCATAGAGAATCCTGCGGTGGAGATTATGTACCCCAGGAAGGGAACTTCAGAAACTTCGAATAGACTCTTCTCGAGTTTAGCATACAAGGAATTTTGTCGTAGTTTCCTTAAAACATACTTCACATGTTCCCGGTGTTCAGCAATATTAGATGAGAAAATGAGAATGTCATCTAAGTAGACTATAACGAACCGCCCTAGAACCTCCCTAAAGACTTCATTAATCAACTCCTGGAAGACGGCGGGTGCGTTGCACAACCCGAAGGGCATCACAAGGTACTCGTAGTGTCCATCGGGTGTGTTGAACGCCGTCTTCCACTCGTCACCCTCTCTTATGCGAACCAGGTTGTATGCCCCTCTGAGATCGAGTTTAGTGAAGACCCCTGCATCAGTAATCTGAGCGAACAAGTCATCAATCAGAGGAAGAGGGTAACGATTTTTCACAGTAATTTTGTTCAATTCTCTGTAATCGATGCATGGCCGAAGGCCACCGTCTTTCTTTTGTACAAAAAAGAAACCTGCCCCGGCTGGGGACCTAGATGGACGGATGAAACCTTTGGCTAAATTTTCTTTAATATACTCCTGCATGGCAAGTTTTTCAGGCCCTGTTATATAAATGGCCTCTAGGGGGCATACAACCTGATCTCAAGTCAATGGGGCAGTCAAAACTTCGATGAGGAGGAAGTTTGTCTGCCGCCTTGGGACAAAAGACGTCAGAAAAATAAGAATACTGAATAGGCAACCCCTCCACTTGAACCTTGGTAGCACACACCGTGACTTTTTCCATACAATGATGATGGCAGTAGGAGGACCAACTCAACAATTGCCTAGAACTCCAGTCGATCTGAGGGGAATGTTTTTGAAGCCACGGCATACAAAGGATCACAGTGGAGGTAGCCATCTTAAGTACGAAAAACTGTATCTGTTCCTTATGCAAAGCCCCTATTTGACACAACAGTATAGGAGTATGAGAAAGAGGTTGTTTGCCCTGCAGTGGTGAATCATCCACTGCAGTAACAACAATCTGACGTCCCAAAGAGAGAAGAGGAAAACCAAACTTAACAGCAAAATCATAATCCATAAAATTTGCTGCGGAACCCGAGTCTATAAAGGCCTGGGTAGACTGGACTTGATCTTCCCAGGTGATAGAACACGGGAGAAGTAAACGACTGTTCTTTAGAGGTAACACAGAATCGCCTAGGGTAGTACCTCCAGCTACACCTAGGCAATAGAGTTTCCCGCCTTCCTGGGACAGGTTTGTACCACATGACCCTTCTCTGCACAGTACAGGCAGAGTCTCTCAGTACGTCTCCTATTTTTCTCAACCTCAGAGAGCTTGGATTGTCCGATTTGCATTGGTTCGTCCTGAGGAGGAGAAGAAGGGGTAGGAGCAGAGAAAGGAGCAGAGAAAGGAACAGGGGAAGGCCTTCCTGACACTTTACCTCAAATTTGCCTTTGGTAACGAACTCGACGGTCAATCTTGACAGCTAAAGAGATTGCCTCATCTACTGTCTTAGGTTCTAGGTGGTTTAACATCAGATCAGCAACAGCATCAGATAACTCCGATAAAAAACAGTCTAGTAAAGCATAGTGCCCCCATCTGGCTGACACCGCCCACTTTCTAAACTCAGCAGCGTAAGTTTCAACAGTGTTATGACCTTGTCGGAGAGTTTTGAGTTTCCTCTCTGGCGTCATAGCTAAATCTGGATCATCATATATAATAGTCATTGCTTTAAAAAACTCCTGAACTGATGTTAATGCCTCATGACCAGTGGGGAGACTGTAAGCCCCAGTCTGCGAGTCACTAGACAACAAAGTTTTCAACCACTTGCCGACCGCGCACTCATAACGCGCGTCGGCAAAGTGGCAGCTGCAGGACCAGCGACGCAGATCTGCGTCGCCGGCTGCAGGCTAATTAATCAGGAAACAGCCGCTCGCGCGAGCGGGTGCTTCCTGTCAATTCACGGCAGGGGGCTCCGTGAATAGCGTGCGGGCCGCCTAACAGTAGCAGCGTTGTACTAGATCAGCGATCCCCGGCCAATCAGCGGCCGAGGATCACTGTCACATGACAGGCAGGAGCCTGTTAGAGGCTGCACAGGACAGATCCGTTCCTGTGCAGCCTTCGATCTCCGGGGAAGGGAGGGAGGAGAGGGAGAGGGGGAATCCTGCGGTGGAGGGGGCTTTGAGGTGCCCCCCCTGCCAGCCACACGCAGGCAGGAGCGATCAGACCCCCCCAGCACATCATCCCCCTAGTGGGGAAAAAAGGGGGGCGATCTGGTCACCCTGCCTGGTGTTTGATCTGTGCTGGGGGCTGTAGAGCCCATCCAGCACAGATCAGCGAAATCAGCGCTGGTCCTTAAGGGGGGGGGGGTAAAGGCTGGGTCATCAAGTGGTTAAAAAGGTAACTCTCTGACTCTCAGAACCCGAAGATACTGGGCGTAACTCAAAATATGATAAGCAACGATGCTTGAAATTCCGAAAATCAGACCGGTGCCCTGAAAATCTTTCAGGATGAGGCATCCTGGGTTCACTAACTACAGGGGAGGACACTGATGCATTCGTCTTTTGAAGTCGGGTCACTACCTCAGACAATAAATTAATTTGTGTCTGTTGTATGTTGACTGTATTGGTAAGATCGTTCACAGCTGTGGTCAACAGTTTGACCTGAGTGTCTCCATAGACATTTTTGGTCTGCTGTTCAGTAACGATTGGTGTAGCAAACAGAAGTCTGGTTATTGTGTGATCTGCAGTATCACCAATAAATCAGACACTATACCTGATTATATGGTGATCTGCAGAATCACCAATAATGCAAGTATAGCAAACAAGGTAATAGCAAGTGTACAGTGCTTGGTGCAACAGTAATACTGATTAGTTTTGGCAGAACCTCACCAGAGGAGCTGGTGGGTACTATCAGTAAGGAACCTCACCAGTGACAAGGGCTTACTGGTGAGTAGAGTAGTCAGACAGATAGGTTCGGCAACAGACAGGAGGATACAGTACAGAATCGGCAGGCAGAAGGATAGAGGTATTTCAGACAGAGTCAGCAACAGGATCAGATGGGCAAAAGTACAGAATCTAATAGCGTAAGAGTAGTCAGAAGAGAGCCAGAGTCATACACAGATAATCAAGCAATAATAACAGTAGTAATAACAATTCCTAGTCTTTTGTGAAATCCCTGGTTTCCTCCCAGATCAAAGCACACCGGAACTAACTAAGGTCTGAGTGCTCACATGAAGCATTCGCAACAGCAGACAGTTTGCAAGTGATTCTCGGAGGCTTAAGAAGCGGAGGAGACCCCTCGGCCACGCCCACACCATTCAGCCAATCCGAGCTACTGAGAGTATCCTCTGACGTCAGCCAACCGGCAGGTCAGCTGACGCGCCTCCTCCCCGCGCGACAAAGCCACCCTATGAGCCACTGACAATCCCCTCGGTGTACTAGACGCCGAGGAGACAGGAGAAACGCCAGACAGGGAAACCGAAGCAGCTGTGGGGGCATCCTGACTGCCCGCAGGTGCATCTCCACAGAATGTTACAAGATGACACCCAGATATACCTGTCCAGCTCTCCACACGCAGGATTTTTAAGGGGGAGATTCCTGAAAGGTCCAGAAGCACTTATGTCCCCGAGTGCTTCCGAAGACAGGTGGCTCCATACTGCCCATGCACAAAAGTGCGCTGGCATATTACGGAGCTGCCTATCTTTGGAAGTACTCAAGGACACAAGTGTTTCTGAGGGCCTCTGGAAGCATCAGATTTGAACGGGGGACAGGGCTGGAACAACTCCCCGAGAGAGGAACGGAAGATAGACTTAGTTTGGACAATTCAGTGGAATATGCCACATAGTGTCACATAGCGCAATCGATAGCCATATGATGCAGGGATATATGCATCTGCGGAAGATGTCGGTGCTATATAAATACTAAAATAATAATAATAATATTAGCATCTGTGAATAAGCTACATATCAATTTAGAGGATAGGAACAAATTTTAAGTCTCACAAACCAATTCCAGTAGAAGGGTACATACAGTATATTGTCAGTATATAGATCAATACATCAGTTCCAAGGCTTGAAAAGGGACAAAAGAAATTTGCACCAAAAGACCTGTTCCTCTGTAAAAGGAACAGCTAGTACCCAGTTTTTACAAAACTTTCAAAGTGATACAAAGGGCTCATTCACACTAGGCAATGCATGCATGAACGCAATTTCATACATGCATTGCAATGTGCTAAATCGCATAGGTCAGCAGCTTCCATTCTATAAAAAAAAATGCATGACAATGCATACGTCGTGTGCAGCACACGGGAACGCAAACTGTAGTGTGAATGATAACATGAAAGTCTATAGACTTTCATGCTACCTGCATTGCAGGCATTATGTGTGGTGCTGTCTGTCATGACTCACCGCAAATAGTGTGAATGAGCCCTAGAGCAATACCAATACCAATTGCCATCTAAATAGTATCTTCAGTAACGAATAGACAAACAAACCCTTGCAGTTGTGCTGGGCCTTTTAACACCTAACTTTACAACACAGCATAGAAAGCAAACATATCTCCACATTTAATGTTCATATCAGAATACACACTTTTTGTCACAAAGGTGCAATTCATGGCGGCACGGACACATCTAGCCAGCACTAGGGGAAGGGGGAAAACAAGGGTGAATGAGGGAGAGAGGAGGAGTGAAGAGACTGAGATAGAGCAGAGTGAGTATCTGTATTGCAGTCCCACATCACAAAGAAGCTCCTTGCCTGTAATGTGTCTCCTGTCCCTGCCAGTCTCTCACACAAGCTGTAGGCAACTCTCGTGAAGTTTAGGGACTGTCAAAAACTTTTCAACTTGCGAAATTCCTTATTTATCTGTCTACATGCAGTCTTCACAATGGTGAGAAAGCTGAGTTTTTTCCACAGACCCTGCAGGAGGCAAGCCTCTGTATATGTACCAGCTTACCCGCTTCAACCATTTTAGGGAATTGTATTTAAAGGTACAGGAGTCCCAAGTGGGTATTCCAGACATCGGTAACCCCTGGCTGAATGCGCCAATGCCCAACTATAATTCTATATACTCCGCTGTAAGCATTATTGGGCAAGGCCCTCTTCTTCTCCTGACTGTCATAGTTTGTACTTGGTAGGTATTTATATAAGTTTGTAATTTACATTCCCAACTTCTTATTGCCACCTTATAAATGAATAATAATAATAATACCATATTTGTTTTAGCAAATGTTGAGGCCAACTACAGAAAGTTGACTGACTGGTATTTTTGAGTCACAAATTCATTTTGCTTTTTAGGTAACATTAATACATGTAAGCGCTTTAAACTTGTGCATGCTAGATTTAAAGTCAATGGGAACCGTCAGTAAAAAAGAGCCAGGTACTTACCTATGGAGAGGGAAGGCTCTGGGTCCTATAGAGCCTTCCTGCTCCTCTTCCGGTGCAGCACTGTCCCCGGGAGCAGTATTTGACTAATTTAGTCAAATACTGCTCATTCCGCTGATGAAAGAAGGCTTTGGAAAGTCTTCGGGAGCCCGAGTTCTCCCAAAGACGGGCCGCTCCATACTGCGCACACGCGAGTGCCCTCTTTCGCGCTCTCGCACATGCACAGTATGGAGCCGCCTGTCTTCGAGAGGACTCAGCTCCCAAAGACTTTCAAAGTCCCCCGGCAGGAGAATCAAACACGGGAGCCAGCACTGCACAGCGGGCACCGGAGAGGAGAGGGAAGGCTCATTAGGACCCAGAGCCTTCCCTCTCCATAGGTATGTATATCTGGCTTTTCTTTAAAATTCACGACTCCCAATGATTTTAAGTTTAGAAGTTTGATCAAAGCTAACAGGCCCCGTTTGATGCATCCATTTCCTTTCTGTGTTTTCACTGGCCAACTATGGCAATCTCCTTAGACCTAAACACAACCCAACACCCAATCCTGGCAGCAAAGCTAGAGTTTCTTTTCTTCTCTCTCTCTCTCTCTCTCCCTCTCCCTCTCTGTTACTTGAATAATAGCTAATTGCTGGCAAATAACCCAGTCTTCTGCCTAATTTGCATTTAAACTTTGAAAACCTAATAGAAATCACCAGTCACCACAATCCATATTTGTGTGATCACTTCTATCCGATTGAAATTATCACAATGAAAATTACCATTTAAATTACTTTTAACAGAAATAATGAAGTGCCGGGTTTATCTCTGTAACAATACTGTAAACATGCTGTAAGTCATCATGTCATTTGTTTTGCAATGCAAATGTAACTATAATCAATTTCTTTATATTTTAACTATATTTTCATGAGTACTATAGCCACTAATTAAAATTTACATCTTCCTGATTGCAAAGAAGTGGTAAAACAAACGGCTTTTTAACTATCAACATTACGTTTAGGAAAGTTTCCCACTAGTCACCCAAGTATCACTTATCTGGCCAGACAGAAAAATCTGACTCCCTAGAGCATGTTTCTATGCCACATAACGCTAATGGTGCTCATACATGGTACATTTTTTTCATCCAATCTTACCATTTCTATGTAATATAAGGTACCTGCCTAATTATCCTTCCGGTATATTCAATTAATTTACCCTTATACTACATAGAAACGGTAAGATTGGATGAAAAAAATTGTACCATGTATGGGCACCAAAAGTAACATTTTCTTACAATTCTGGTAGTTATGAGATTTCTCTTATTTAAAAATACTTTTACATTTTCAGCTCAATTTGCACTTTTCTGGTGATGACATGAACCAAATGTATTTATTGTACATGACTGTATATGATATGGAGGGCTAATTCTAATAAGGCACAGTAGACAAGTGCCTATGGGTGCCACTCTTGGAGATTCTTGCATATAGCTACTGCTATTAGGTGACATATGATTCCAGGGGTTCCCCAACACTATGGATAAGTCCAGCCACGTTTGCTCCTGGGATTGCTCCTCCAATTTTGGTATCTGCACCATTCAATGCTACCTCTTCCTCATTATGTATGGCACCCCTCTCACTCTATATTCCTTTATGCCACTCACTCATTTCCTTCTTACACACCCTTTCCATTACCCAGTTTGCCAGATACATGACCGAGGTGTGGTATGTATTGATGGGCGGAGTTAAAATGCTATATTTGTGCTTATAGGCTACTGAGCTTAAAATCCAACCCTGATGATATGGTGTGCTGCATAGAATTCCCTAGCGAACAGTTATCCTGTATAAAATGCAACGCCTATTGTATAGTAATAACGTTAACATTAAAATTGCATGTTTCCCCTGTTGGACTCAAAGTGCTTGAGAGCTGTAAGGGCATGCTCAATAGGCCACCCTGGAGTCCTGCCCAAGGACTCCTTTGCTGAATTGGTAGCTGGCTGCAGTCAGGATTTGAACCCTGATCTCCTGTGCCATAAGGTGGTGTCATAAACCAATACACTATCCAGCCACCCTATCATTTCTGTAAATACAGTAATAACAAGTACTCTGTAGGTCTCTATAAGACATTTCATGGGTCAGCTCATGGGCATATCAATAGCCCCCGTGAACCTCACCATCATGGGGGGGGGGGGGGCTAGGGGACTCATGGGGTGCAAAACAAAGGCAGCAAAGGATCCTTGTGTGCTCTCCTGAACTCTCTTGCTCTCCCCACCCTAGGTTTATTCAAGTGGAGCTTCTTATTTTACTTTATTCCGGCAGCGGGTCAGGTCCTCTTCACTCTGTGTAGCCTCCATGCAGAGTATCACTTTGTTGCTCATGATGTCACACAAGATGCAGTATCGGGACTCCCGATACTGCTTGTTGTGTGACATCAGGAGCCACAAAGTCTCCCAATTCGGGGGATACAAGGTGATTGACTGCATGACGAGGCTACACAGAGGAGTGAGAAGGACCTGCCTTGCCTGCCAGAATGAGGCGAGGTATAAAGCTCCACTGCAGGATACTGGTATGCATCAACAGTACAGAAAGCACAAAACATTATTATAATAAAACAAATGCAGGTAGCCTAATAAGAACATACAACAATGAGAATAAATAAGATGGAGCTGAGCTTGGCTTGCTTGAAGTTTGTAAATTTTAGTCTTTGATTTCGCTTTGATTTGATTGTTTGGTCATTACTGGAAATGTTTGGGTAAATTTTAGTAGAACAGGCTGGGGAAAATAACAGGCTGGGGAAAATAAGAGAGACATACAGTACATGCTCATCAACATTTTCTCACTAACTTCCTCGATTAAAAACAACACAGTTCAAAGTTCTTTATAAGAAGTATATGTCATGCTATCTCCATTCTACCCTACTTTAAATATCACAGACATAATTTTTATGGGTGTGAACAAAATGGTAGCATCTTTGAAATGCATCTTGGACACAAATTGCTATTTTTGTCACCACAAATCCAATGGACAGTAGTCACATGTTGTTGGCTTATGATTAGCCTTTAACATCGATCTTGGCAGGCTTGCAGATTGCACAGCATGCTCATGGTGAACTATAACTCCTAGGAGTGTGTAAGGGTTTTCAAAGGACCAAAAAGTCCTCTTACTAAAAATTCTATGCAAAACAGAAATTTGCCTTCTTAAAACAGAAGGTATTTGCCATTATTTGAGTTGGAGTGGGCATATGAGGTGTCCCACAATGCATTACTGCTGAATATGCAAATCATTCCTTTGGCAGGCTTATGATGTTAAAGCGGAATATAACCCTGCATTTCAACTTTGCTCTAAAACATTATTTACAGCATATTATATGCAAAAAGCATTTTTTTTTTTACTAGACCAAGGGTTAAACACAGAGGTTTTAAGTTCCGTGCAGACGTTCAGATAGTTACATTCTATTTAGTTAGATGTATCTATTGATAAACAGTTACACACTCTTTGGCTGTCCTCCAAGCTCCTTCTCAGTGAGAGAGATGAGTCACAATAAACACTTAAAAGATACATATTTGTAAACAAAAAGTATCTAACTGAAGTTCGGATGCGTCTGCAGAAATCTCTAGGGACTTTAAAGCCCTGTGTAACCCTTCCAATGCTGGTCTAGTAAAAAAAAAATGCTGGTTGCATATAATATACTGTAAATAATGTTTTAGAGCAAAGTTGAAATGCAGGGTTATATTCCGCTTTAAAGCACAAGATCTGATTAAACTAGAGCTAAACACAATCAGGGTCGACACTCTAAAGTAGGGCATAATAGAACATAACGTTTAATAAATTATTAAAATATTGAGCACAGAGGTAATGATTGTTATAAAGTGATTGAGTGAGTTCCTAAACAGCTCGGTGGAGGTGCCTATAAGGCAGCGTTTGGTGTACCGTTGTATTGTAGTGGTCTCCTCCCTGTCATAAAGCTTTTAAAATACAACGGTGAGTGTCACTGTTGTATTTTATTAGCTTGATGACAGGAAGGAGACCGCTACAATAAAACAGTAGTAAGCACAGTGGGCTTGACCCTAGCAATACATATTCTTGAAGCTGTAACATGGGCAAGTTCCTTATGACACAACTTAACCCACCACCGATGAAGCGGTGCATACAATCAGAGGCATAACTATAGGATAGCGACCCCTGCAACCACTGCGGGGGGCCCAAGTACTTACCCTATTTCCAAAGAAGACGTCCATCCCATTCTAAAGATTAGTTGTTGTTGTTATTTTTGTTGTTGTTGTTGTTGTTGTTGTTGTGGCCTCCCTTGTTCTAGGTGGGAAGTTCATGATGGCCACACTTGCTATATTACCTCTAGTAGAGGAGTCTGTAGGCTGTGAGAGTCCCCATTAGGGGATGTGGAAATGGGTGTGGACAATGAAGGGTCTCAACAAAGTTTTGCAAGGGGAGGATTTGTAGTTATGCCTCTGTATACAGTAAATATGTTTGTGTAACTTGCTTATGTAATGGTCCTCTTAGCAGACACATGCAATCCCAGAATTATAACAATTTAAATATGAGTGTACCCAGAGCAAAAATAACTTCTAAGGTCAATTAGTCAGATACAGGAATGATGCAGTTTAGCTTCCTTTGGGTTAAATGATCCTTTGCATAGATTAACAAGCACATCACAGTTAAATATATGTATTTTTGTAGAGGTTTTCAACATTTACATATACATCTGTAAAAGAGTTTAAATAAGTCATTATATATTGCACCTTTCTGTATTACTGAAGTATATTGATCGCTACTTGGAATTTATCATGCATCTTGATAGAAGGACACTATAAGACTTTTTTTCTCTATTTCTGGATTCCATAACATGCATCTGTTGCTAAGGTTTGGTTACTGTGGAGTATGTGTCATAGTTGTTTTCTACACTGCCTTATTAAATAAGCTTAATTAGATTTGTAGCTGAAAAGAAGTCACAGACAGTGTTTAATTATCTACCCTTTGCATCCTTTGACTAAGTCACCAGAAATATGTAATTTAGCAATTACATCTACTATCCACTTTCTTTGCAATAAGCACATTCTAGATACAATTAAACTTGTCAACATCTCACTACCAAACAATACTCTTTATTTTTAAAACGTTTGTATCTTGTCATCAACTGCAATTCACAGAGATTGCTATAAAAAATGAACAAACTCTACTGAGTGTATGTTAAATCTCCAGAGTATGTCCTTGTATTAATTACTTATGTGAACATCACTTACCTATAGTTTGAATCAGCATCATCAGGCCCATTGTCAGGGTTGTGCACAGAACCATATCTGTATTAAGTCTTGAGATTTAATGCCATACAACTGGGGTAAATGGCAATTAGAACTCAGGCTTGTTTCAGGTAAATCTTGTATTGTTCCTTCACACATCAGTTACGTAACAGAGATAAGAGAATGGGGCCTGTATACAGCGGAAGCATGTTCTAGTATTCTTCAGACCCCAGTGTGAATTCGCCACCTTTCTCTCTCATATTTTCCTGTACTTATCTCCTCCTCTATCTAACCAAATCTGAGATACTATAGGCTTTCATTCAACCCTTAACTACATCCAAGGCAGGAAGCCAGAGTGATGACTTCAACTTTTCTGCCTAACATTCTCAGTGAAAACAACAATTTATTTTATCGACTGCTCACATTTTTTGCTTTCACTTCTGCATTTTTTCCTCTCAATAACAAATAATTAATGGAAAATAGATATGTTTTACAAAGTACATATTTTAAACACAGCATTTTTTGTCATAATGCAAATGCTGCCTGTTTATTCATGTTAAATTGCCTTTAAAGTTAAAGTGAACCAGACACGAAGCATCCTCATGTATTTTACTATATATATCAGTGGGAACATTAGAGAAAACACCTACCCTGCTCTCTGTTTCATTATTTACTGTTCAGATTGCTTCTTATCAGCCATGATAAAATCCCCGACTGAGCATTCAGTCTAGCTTTGCTATAATGACTCAGCTATAATGATTCCTGAGCAGAGCCACAAGGGGGCAGGCTTGGGCTTGAAAAGACAACACAGAAAACAGACTCAGCTATAAAGATACCTGAACAAAACCAGACTGAGTGCCCAGTCAGGGATTTTAACCGGGCTGTTAAGAAGCAATCTGAAGAGTAAATAATGAAGCAGAGAGCAGGGTAGGTGTTTTCTCTAATGTTCCCACTGATATATGGTAAATTACATGAGTGTGCTTCGTCTCTGGTTCTCTTTAAGCTTCATATGCAAGGCCCAGTAGACTCATCACCTCTCACCTAGAGGTGCCACTTTTGGAAGAGGCATCTGCTTCATGTAGCCTTTTTGTTCATACCAGTAAAGGGCATGCACTTTGCTGCTTCATAATCCCTACTGAAGCAACAAATCTGAACAAATACAGAAAAATATGGACAGGTTGACTCTATTATAGTAGCAAGTTAAAGTAAACCAAGCAGCATTTTTATCACCCAGTGCATCTCAATAGTACATTTAATATGCATGCCAACAATGTGGTTCATTAATTTAAAAAAAAACTATTTTACATCTTCTTTTTTTTCATTTAAAAGTTTAGCACAGGCCTTTATTATCCTATTTCCTCCTACTTCCCTGGCCTGCCACAGAATTTTCAGGCAGATAAGGGCTGATGTAATTATTTTATTGCACACATTAGCACAGAGTAAACAAAATGCTTTCATCAGGCGGGTAGATTGGACACTGTGCTCGAAAGAGTTTACAGAAGTCGCAGATGTTATCTTCACACTTTCTCCTGGGTAAATAATGGGCAGTTAGAAGGGAAGGGGGAACATGGCAGCTCCTATAGCATTTAGAAACCAGGGGAAAAAAGTGTGCTTGGTTCCTTAAGCTACATTGAAGATTTAACCTCCTTGGCAGTATTCCCAAGTGCAGCTCTGGCTGCCTATACTTAGCGGTCTGATTCAGAGAAAACATTGTACTGCTTTTAGAAACTAAAATATGCAAAGAATCATACCACTAAGTAAAAAAATAAAACTTGCAGTGTGCAAGTATTGATGGGTCATAAGAAGGTGCTAAGCATTTTTGTATCTATAAGTTCCTGGGATACAGATCTACCCCTATTCATTTGGTAAGGCTTGTTTGGTGCAGAAACATCTCTAATATGTAGGTAGCGCGATCAGGTGATCATTCCTACACTGGTGTAGCTCTACAGTTTCACTGGAACAAGTAGACAAAAGAAAAAAAACACTCATTGGGCTTGATTCACTAAGACAAATAGCATGCCTTATCAGAGTTAACACACCTTATCAGAGATAACATGCCTTATCCAAGTTAACACACCTTATCAGAGTAGCATAGCAAGCGTTACGAACCCGCAGGGGCTCAGGGCAGGGCAAGTGGAGCTCTCGTCATTGCCAATTAGCAGGAATCAGTTTGTAGCACTCTCTATGCTACTCTGATAAGGCACATTAGCTCTGATAAGGAGTGTTATCTGTGATAAGGCATGTTAACTCGGATAAGGCATGCTCTTTGTCTTAGTGAATCAAGCCCATAGTTTGTATGTAAAGTAGCCACTGGCCAGGTGGGCAGGTCTCACCTGGTATTCCTGGGGCTGTTTAGAAGAAGAAACAGTTAGTTAACAATTGTGTCCCATTTCAGGCAAGGACCATGCTCAAGTGATCAGAGGATCCAGGGAGTGTAGGATGTAGCTGCCGGCATCCTTCAGCTCTGAAAAGAAGATTCCACCAAAGCAGGACCACCTTCAGGGCATCACTGGGGGTACTACTATATGTGGCCCCAGTAAATCAGGGGCTGGCAAAGAGGCCCTAGCTGCAGTCAAAGATGCCGGGAGGCTAAGCCAGGAGTTACCTTAGCCAGTTAGTGAATAAAGTAAATCTGAGACAAATGGTAGAAAATGATGTTTACTTACCTGGGGCTCCATCCAGCCCCCCTGTAGTCCAATAGCTCCCTCAATACACTTCTGGTCTGATATGTTGAGCTCCTGTAAAGTATGTACAATCCAGGAGGGTTGTGGGACACTACACATGCCCTGCTCAGGGCTTCGTGACTCCTCCATCCTGCTCTCATAGCTGGGAGCATTCTAAACAAGCACAATTACATTCTTGAGAGTCCTAAGGGGTTAATTGGGTGGGAGAATTCTTTTTTTTTTTGCCATTTGTTTTTTTTTTATGTTTTGTATTTTTCTTTTTACTCGTCTTCTCAAAATAAATAGTGTAGCATCATTAAAATGCTTCAGATGAGTGATTGTTTAAGGATTCTCTCCTATAATGTAAAAGGTTTATGTTCGCCAATCAAGAGAGGAAAATTATGGATGGAAATACATAGGTTTAAACCTCAGATTCTTTTTTTTTGCAGGAGACACATTTCTGTGGAGATAAAGTGCCAGGTATGCTCTTGTCCATGTTTGATAAATGTTTTTTTTTTCGATTTCTCCAATTAAAAAGGCTAACAGGGTTGTTATTGCTGTGGGGAAGAATTTTCCATTTGTTTTTTTGGATAAGAAGTGTGATGATGATATGGGTAGATACATTATTTTGAAGAGTCTGATAATGGGTCAAACTTAAACTTTTGCTAATATATATGCACCTAATGGGTCTCAGGCAACATTTTTCAGATCTGTATTGGAACAACTGGAAGATTTTAGGGAAGGTTGTGTGGTATTTGGGGGGGATAGCAATTGGGTCTCGGATCCTGGGATGGATATGTCATCGGACTCTAGGGCATTCTCGGCAGTAGCTAATAAATCAATAAAAAAGTCTATTGAGAGATTGCACCTTGTAGATGTATAGAGTTCTTTTTCCTTCTGTGAAGGATTATTTTTTTTTTTGAATGTCCATAAGGATAAGGAGGATTGATATGATATTTTGGGATCAGTATTTTTGGATAGACTTAGGGGTGCTCATATTGGAAGCATTACTATTTCAGATAACGCCCCAGTGTGGTTTGATTTAGAATTTACGATGAGAAGTGAACGTGATTGGCACTGGAGACTTAATTGCAATCTTCTGGATGATCACAAAATTAAATATAAGATAAAAGATACAATAGTACAATATTTTGATAAAAATGAATTGGAAGGCATGGACAAGGGTATAGTTTGGCAGGCCCCTAAGGTTGTGGTGGGGGGGGGGTTATTTCTCTGGGAGCCAAAAAAAAAGAGGGAGTATAAGGAAAAGATTACAGCTTTACTGTCCGAATTAAGGGTACTGGAATTGAATCATAAGGATACATTGGATCAGGAAGTCCTAGCTAAATTAAATGGGGTAAGAAGTAAGTTATCTGATTTGTTGGAGGAAAGGTTGAGGAAAAGGAACAGGATTTTCTCTACCAAATGGTTTGAACATGCAAATAAAATTGGTAAATGGCTTGCTAGGGCTTTAAAAGGACAAAGGAAAAGTAAGTATGTCCCTAAGATAAAGGATTCGAAGGGGGTCATTGAGTTGCAGGCACATAAAATTGCCTATATATTTAAAGAATATTATTCTTCTTTGTATTGTCTTCCCAAGAATAGGTCGAGTGACTTTGTAAAAGGGATGTGGGAGTATTTGGAGGAGTCAGGTATGCCAAAAATATCACAAGAAAGAAGGGATATCATGGAGAAAGAAATAATGGAGGAAGAAGTTTTATATATGATAAAAGCTATGAAGTTGGGTAAATCGCCAGGTCCTGATGGTTTTTCCAAAAATACTTTTCCACTTTTTGTGATGTGTTAGTGCCTCATATGTGCAGATTCTTCAATTCCATTAAAATGGTAAGGTTTTACCTAAAGATGTGCTAGAGGCACATATAACTGTAATGCATAAAAATGGAAAAGATCAAGCTTTGTGTCAAAGTTATAGGCCTATATCATTGTGGAATCTGGACATAAAGGTTTTTGCTAAAATTCTAGTGAAAAAAATAAAGCCTTGGTTGGGTACAGTAATCAAATTTGATCAGGTGGGCTTTGTCCCAGGTAGGGAAGGGAGGGATAATGTGACTAAAGCTATGTCATTATTTAAATGGTCTTCTATGAAGAGAATGCCTATGATGGTTTTGTCGACGGATGCGGAGAAGGCGTTTGACAGGGTGAATTGGGATTTTATTATGGTTACTTTGAAATATGTGGGATTTGGGGCAGTGGTGTAGCTAAGGAGCTGTGGGCCCCGATGCAAGTTTTACATTGGGCCATCCAAGCACTCTATACATAACAATTGATACAGTGCACCAAAACCTGCCAATGACAACTACAGTGTCTGAGGTGCAAGAAGGGGATGGGGAACAGTTTGTTAATGATTACCACTATTGTGTAACGATTGGTGTCAGCACGCAGAGAGAATCTGATTATTGGTGATCTGCAGTATCACCAAGAATGCAGATATATACCTGATTATTGATGATCTGCAGAATCACCGATAATACAGATATATTGCTAACCTCTGGACACCTATATAGTGTGAGTGTTTGGTGCAACAGTAATAACTTTGAGTGAGGACCACCCGAGGAGCAGGTGGTCCTTGGCAGTATGAGAAATACCTCCCTTTGGAAGTGCAGAGATCTTGCAGCAGCCTGAGACATCCAAGGGGGCGGAGTCCCAGGCTGAGTAGCAAGAAGACCCGGTGGCTAGTGACCCCTGGAAGATGGGCATCACAAGCAGGTCTGGAGTATAACACAAATGATAATACAGTTCCCTAGTCTTGGGTGCGAGGTCCGTGGTCTCAGCACCCTGGAACTAGTCTGGAGAATAACACAAATGATAATACAGTTCCCTAGTCTTGGGTGCGAGGTCCGTGGTCTCAGCACCCTGGAACTAGTCTGGAGTATACAGGGGCGCCTGGAGGCACAGGCACTACAGGCAGCCACTTGGGGCGGCATGGTGGCCTTCATTAATCTCCCCATTTTGCAGGCTGAGGCTTGTGCACACTGCAGGGCTCGCTGCTCGGGCTCCCAGTGTCCTGCATAATTGCCCAGCCTTTTCTCGCCCTTTCTTCCCCCGCTGCCCAATAGAGAGAGAGCAAGCACGCTCTGTCCCTCCTCTAAGGCCACCCCTTTCTGGTTTCCCGGACAGCCATAGGCACAGTGCAGTGTCTAGTACTGCCTGCGTGTGGCCTTAAGCTCCGCCCCCCGCCAGCCGGAAGTTCGGGGTTCCAGTCTGGCTACCTAAGCCAGCATGCCTCCTGTATCCCCTACCCTGAGCCTGACGTGGGTGGGAGAGGAGAGGGGGCTGAGATGCAGCCTGCAGCAGGGGAGACATGAGGAGTCAGTGTGGCTTGCACTGTGAGGAGGAGAACGAGCAGGCAGACAGGCAAAGAGCTTCAGTAACAGGTGTGTGAGCAGAGACAGCAGGCATCATGTTACTACACAATGCACTGTTTTGACTGTGATTTGTGCACGGATGGAGCTGCTGTCAGTCAGTCAGTTCTGTCTGTGTGAAGTCATTAAAAGGTGAAAATCAGCACTCTTATACTCAGAGGCAGCAAGGGGTGAAGGCAGCAAACACACAGGAGATGTTATCTCACTTTTACTGTGATGTCCTCCTAGCAAAGAATGCAGGCTGTGCTTTCAGGGATCCCAGGCACATGACTAAGAAACAATCTAGGCACCAAGTTTCCAAGCCCTGTCTCTCTCCACACCCACCCCACCTTCCTGCACTGTGTAAAATTTTCCTACAGAAATTAGTTTGTGGATAATGACTAGAAGTTGGTATCCGCTTTTAATGTGTGGGGGACATGGTATCTGCGTTTGATGTGTGGGGGACATGGTATGTGCGTTTGACCTGCAGGGGACATGGTATCTGCGTTTGATGTGTGGGGGACATGGTATCTGCGTTTGATGTGTGGGGGATATGGTAACTGCGTTTGATGTGCGGGGGACATGGTAACTGCGTCTGATGTGCGGGGGACATGGTATCTGCGTTTGATGTGTGGGGGACATGGTATCTGCGTTTGATGTGTGGGGGACATGGTAACTGCGTTTGATGTGCGGGGGACATGGTATCTGCGTCTGATGTGCGGGGGACATGGTATCTGCGTTTGATGTGTGGGGGACATGGTATCTGCATTTGATGTGCGTTTGATGTGCGGGGGACATGGTAACTGCGTTTGATGTGCGGGGGACATGGTATCTGCGTTTGATGTGTGGGGGACATGGTATTTGCGTTTGATGTGCGGGGGACATGGTATCTGCGTTTGGTGTGCGGGGGACATGGTATCTGCGTTTGGTGTGTGGGGGACATGGTAACTGCGTTTGGTGTGCAGGGGACGTGGTATCTGCGTCTGATGTGCGGGGGACATGGTATCTGCGTTTGTTGTGTGGGGGACATGGTATCTGCGTTTGATGTGTGGGGGACATGGTATCTGCGTTTGACCTGCAGGGGACATGGTATCTGCATTTGATGTGTGGGGGACATGGTATCTGCGTTTGATGTGTGGGGGACATGGTAACTGCGTTTGATGTGCGGGGGACATGGTAACTGCGTTTGATGTACAGGGGACATGGTATCTGCGTCTGATGTGCGGGGGACATGGTATCTGCGTTTGTTGTGTGGGGGACATGGTATCTGCGTTTGATGTGTGGGGGACATGGTATCTGCGTTTGACCTGCAGGGGACATGGTATCTGCATTTGATGTGTGGGGGACATGGTATCTGCGTTTGATGTGTGGGGGACATGGTAACTGCGTTTGATGTGCGGGGGACATGGTAACTGCGTTTGATGTACATGGGACATGGTATCTGCGTCTGATGTGCGGGGGACATGGTATCTGCGTTTGTTGTGTGGGGGACATGGTATCTGCGTTTGACCTGCAGGGGACATGGTATCTGCATTTGATGTGTGGGGGACATGGTATCTGCGTTTGATGTGTGGGGAACATGGTAACTGCGTTTGATGTGTGGGGGACATGGTATCTGCATTTGACCTGCAGAGGACATGCTATCTGCGTTTGATGTGTGGGGGACATGGTATCTGCGTTTGATGTGTGGGGGACATGGTATCTGCGTTTGACCTGCAGGGAACATGGTATCTGCGTTTGATGTGTGGGGGACATGGTATCTGCGTTTGATGTGTGGGGGACATGGTAACTGCGTTTGATGTGCGGGGGACATGGTATCTGCGTCTGATGTGCGGGGGACATGGTATCTGCGTTTGATGTGTGGGGGACATGGTAACTGCGTTTGATGTGCAGGGGACATGGTATCTGCGTTTGACCTGCAGGGGACATGGTATCTGCGTTTGATGTGTGGGGGACATGGTATCTGCGTTTGATGTGTGGGGAACATGGTAACTGCGTTTGATGTGTGGGGGACATGGTATCTGCATTTGACCTGCAGAGGACATGCTATCTGCGTTTGATGTGTGGGGGACATGGTATCTGCGTTTGATGTGTGGGGGACATGGTATCTGCGTTTGACCTGCAGGGGACATGGTATCTGCATTTGATGTGTGGGGGACATGGTATCTGCGTTTGATGTGTGGGGGACATGGTAACTGCGTTTGATGTGCGGGGGACATGGTAACTGCGTTTGATGTACAGGGGACATGGTATCTGCGTCTGATGTGCGGGGGACATGGTATCTGCGTTTGTTGTGTGGGGGACATGGTATCTGCGTTTGATGTGTGGGGGACATGGTATCTGCGTTTGACCTGCAGGGGACATGGTATCTGCATTTGATGTGTGGGGGACATGGTATCTGCGTTTGATGTGTGGGGGACATGGTAACTGCGTTTGATGTGCGGGGGACATGGTAACTGCGTTTGATGTACATGGGACATGGTATCTGCGTCTGATGTGCGGGGGACATGGTATCTGCGTTTGTTGTGTGGGGGACATGGTATCTGCGTTTGACCTGCAGGGGACATGGTATCTGCATTTGATGTGTGGGGGACATGGTATCTGCGTTTGATGTGTGGGGAACATGGTAACTGCGTTTGATGTGCGGGGGACATGGTATTTGCGTCTGATGTGCGGGGGACATGGTATCTGCGTTTGATGTGTGGGGGACATGGTAACTGCGTTTGATGTGTGGGGGACATGGTATCTGCGTTTGACCTGCAGGGAACATGGTATCTGCATTTGATGTGTGGGGGACATGGTATCTGCGTTTGATGTGTGGGGGACATGGTAACTGCGTTTGATGTGCGGGGGACATGGTATCTGCGTCTGATGTGCGGGGGACATGGTATCTGCGTTTGATGTGTGGGGGACATGGTAACTGCGTTTGATGTGCAGGGGACATGGTATCTGCGTTTGACCTGCAGGGGACATGGTATCTGCGTTTGATGTGTGGGGGATATGGTATCTGCGTTTGATGTGTGGGGAACATGGTAACTGCGTTTGATGTGTGGGGGACATGGTATCTGCATTTGACCTGCAGAGGACATGGTATCTGCGTTTGATGTGTGGGGGACATGGTATCTGCGTTTGACCTGCAGGGGACATGGTATCTGCGTTTGATGTGTGGGGAACATGGTAACTGCGTCTGATGTGCGGGGGACATGGTAACTGCGTGTGATGTGTGGGGGACATGGTATCTGCGTTTGACCTGCAGGGGACATGGTATCTGCGTTTGGTGTGCGGGGGACATGGTATCTGCGTTTGGTGTGTGGGGGACATGGTAACTGCGTTTGATGTGTGGGGGACATGGTAACTGCGTTTGATGTGTGGGGGACATGGTAATTGCGTTTGACCTGCAGGGGACATGGTAACTGCGTTTGACCTGCAGGGGACATGGTATCTGCGTTTGACCTGCAGGGGACATGGTATCTGCGTTTGATGTGTGGGGGACATGGTAACTGCGTTTGACCTGCGGGGGACATGGTAACTGCGTTTGATGTGTGGGGGACATGGTAACTGCGTTTGACCTGCAGGGGACATGGTATCTGCATTTGATGTGTGGGGGACATGGTATCTGCGTTTGATGTGCGGGGGACATGGTAACTGCGTTTGGTGTGCGGGGGACATGGTAACTGCGTTTGACCTGCAGGGGACATGGTATCTGCGTTTGATGTGTGGGGGACATGGTAACTGCGTTTGGTGTGCGGGGGACATGGTAACTGCGTTTGACCTGCAGGGGACATGGTATCTGCGTTTGATGTGTGGGGGACATGGTAACTGCGTTTGATGTGCAGGGGACATGGTATCTGCGTTTGATGTGTGGGGGACATGGTAACTGCGTTTGACCTGCAGGGGACATGGTATCTGCGTTTGATGTGTGGGGGACATGGTATCTGTGTTTGACCTGCGGGGGACATGGTAACTGCGTTTGATGTGCGGGGGACATGGTATGTGCGTTTGACCTGCAGGGGACATGGTATCTGCGTCTGATGTGCGGGGGACATGGTAACTGCGTTTGATGTGCGGGGGACATGGTAACTGCGTTTGACCTGCGGGGGACATGGTAACTGCGTTTGACCTGCAGGGGACATGGTATCTGCGTTTTATGTGTGGGGGACATGGTAACTGCGTTTGATGTGCGGGGGACATGGTATGAGCGTTTGATGTGCGGGGGACATGGTAACTGTGTTTGATGTGTGCATTTGATGTGTGGGAGACACGATATCTGCGTTTTATCAGTGTGTGTGTGTTTGGTGTTTGTGTGTGTGTGTGTGTGTATGTGGGGGGGGGGCGCCACAGGTTTTCTCGTCTGGAGTGACAAAATGGCTAGAGGCGCCTCTGGGAGTATAACACAAATGATAATACAGTTCCCTAGTCTTGGATGCGAGGTCCGTGGTCTCAGCACCCTGAAACTAGTCTGGAGTATAACACAAATGATAATACAGTTCCCTAGTCTTGGGTGCGAGGTCCATGGTCCAGCACCCTGGAACTAGTCTGGAGTATAACACAAATGATAATACAGTTCCCTAGTCTTGGGTGCGAGGTCCGTGGTCTTAGCACCCTGGAACTAGTCTGAACAATAATACAATGATAAACAAAAGTAATCTGGCTCAGTGTGAATTCCCAGGTCCTCCTGGTTCAAGCACACTGTAGGATCTGACTATGGTCTGAATGCTTCCACGTAAGTGTTCGCAATGGCAGACAACCAGCAACTGGCAAGCAAGCTATATATATAGTTGCAGGACTCTGCCGCCCCGCCCGAGCCACTCAGCCAATCAGGAGTCCAGCAGGAATCAGCTGATCGTCCTGATCAGCTGATCCATCTCCTGCTGGCATAAAGGTCCTGACTTCTGGCTCGCGCGCGTAGTTCTCCATCCAGGTGCACTAACAGACCCAGCCACACCAGACGCACACTGCTGCGTGCAAACCACCACGTTGGACGCGGAAACAGCCACCTTGCTGCCAGTACATGCGGCGGTTTTTCCGCGATCTATCATATTATCAGACGCATGCTGCTGCGTACAAACCGCCACGCTGGACACGGAGCCAGCCGCCTTGCTATGAGTACACGCGCCGGCTTTTCCGCGTTTTCTCACATATTGAAAGTATTTATAGAAGTGATTATTATGAGCACAGGACCAATAGAGAGCTAATACTGTAGTTGAGGGAGGGCCCTTCGGGGCCCCTCTGGCCCAAGGGCCCAGATGTGGTGGCTACCTATGCAACCCCTATTGCTACACCCCTGATTTGGGGATAATATGTTAATTTAATCACTTAAGGATCAGCCCATTTTTCTGTGATCTGTGCTGCGTGGGCACCTCTCCGCAGCGCTATTCCCCCTCCCTCTCCTTCCCTCCCCAGTGATCCGTCCTGTACCGCCTAAGATAGGCTTCAGCTGCCGGCGATCCCCGGCCGATCAGAGGCCGGGGATCACCGATCTCCTTTACGGTGCTGCTGTCACAGCAGCGCCGCATAATGTAAACACCAGGGATTACGTCCCCGGGTGTTTACATTTAGCCTGTGAGCCGTGATCGGAGGCTCGCAGGCTGTTCACGGAGCCCCCCACTGTGAACTGACAGGAAACGGCCGCTCTGGAAACACAGGTGCGACCAGCCGCCGCCTATCGGCGTTGGCTGGTCGTTTAGTGGTTAAAGTGGGTTGATGCGTTGTATTCTAATCCTACTGCACGGGTTAGAGCAAATGGGGCCTTGTCGGACGCCTTCTCCCTGTCTTATGGTACGAGACAGGGATGTCCTATGTCACCTATTATATTTATTTTGACTTTAGAAGTATTTTTGTGTACTATTAGGAGGGCTGGGAATATTCATGGGGTAAAGATTGGAAATGAGGAGCATAAATTATCAGCCTATGCTGACATGATATTTTATTTCATGTATCAGAGCCATTGGTGTTATTACCAAACTTGATTAAGGAGTTTGAGAGATATGGAACTTTCTTGAATGTTAAGATTAATGTGTCTAAATCTGAGGCGCTTAATGTGTCTATGACTCCGATATTATTGAATCAAGTTAAGAGTAATTTCTCATTCCCCTTCAGGGGCGTAGCTAGACATCATGGGGCCCAATAGCAAAGTTTTGATTGGGGGCCCCCACCCCCCCCCCCCAAAAAAATTAAAAGGCATGCTTTTTCCCAGGATAGGTAGCCAGCAGTAGCCCACCGACCAGGGACATTTTTGCCTTAGTTGTCACTCCAGGCAAGAGGACCTGCGTCCAGGGCCGGTTCTCTCAAGAGGCAAGGTGAAACATTTGCATCAGGCGACAGAGATTACAGGGGCAACATTTTTGTTTACTGTGTTTACGCTATCAGCATGTAGCCAGCCAGTGTGGTGCTATTGAGCTGTAGCATGCCATTTGAAAACATTAATTGAAGCATAGTAAATTGTTGGGTGCTGTGCGATCATTCCAAAATAGGGGGGGGGGGGCTCGGCACATCCTCACAAGTTTGCCTCAGGCAGCAAAAAGTGTAGAACCAGCCCTGCCTGCGTCTCCTCCACCCCTTATAAAACAAAAAGACTTCTACACACAGAAAACAAAAAGGTTTCCCTCAAACATAAACTTGTAGTGAAAACATAAGACTTGGACTATGGTAAGTTTAGATCGTGAGCTCCTCTGAGGACAGTCAGTGACATAACTGTACTCTGTGCTGCTGAAGATGTCAGTCCTATATAAATAAATAATAATAATAATAATATGGTAGAACATTAAACTATGACTGTGGTAGTAAAAGATTGAGGGCTCCTCTGAGGACAGTCAGTGACATGACTATGTACTCTGTACTCTGTAAAGTGCTGCAGAGGATGTCAGCACTATATAAATACATAATAATAATATGGTAGGACATTAGACTATGACTATGGTAATACTGAGCATACGCGGCGCGATAATGCGCCGGTATCGAGCCAGCGGCTCGATGCCGGCGCATCCTGGCTCTTCCACGCGTGCGCGTGGATCGTTTCCTGATCGTCCCCGTGGGCACATCCTTATCTGCGTTTCGCGGTGATCGGACTCCAGACTCTGGAAATTATCAATCGAGCCATCAGCGGCTCGATTGATAAGGAGCAGTCGAGCCGTGTATGCCCAGCATAAGGGATGGTGGGGGACAGGGGAGAGGTCCCTGTGTGCTGCTGAGGGATGGTGGGGGACAGGGGAGAGGTCCCTGTGTGCTGCTAAGGGATGGTGGGGGACAGGGGAGAGGTCCCTGTGTGCTGCTGAGGGATGGTGGGGGACAGGGGAGAGGTCCCTGTGTGCTGCTGAGGGATGGTGGGGGACAGGGGAGAGGTCCCTGTGTGCTGCTAAGGGATGGTGGGGGACAGGGGAGAGGTTCCTGTGTGTTGCTAAGGGATGGTGGGGGACAGGGGAGAGGTCTCTGTGTGCTGCAGAGGGAGCATGGGGGACAGAGGAGAGGTCCTTGTGTGCTGCTGAGGGATGGCGGGGAACAGGGGAGGGGTCCCTGTGTGCTGCTTAGGGATGGTGGGGGACAGGGGAGAGGTCCCTGTTTGCTGCTGAGGGATGGTGGGGAACAGGGGATAGGTCCCTGTGTGCTGCTGAGGGATGGTGGGGGACAGGGGAGAGGTCCCTGTGTGCTGCTAAGGGATGGTGGGGGACAGGGGAGAGGTCCCTGTGTGCTGCTTAGGGATGGTGGGGGACAAGGGAGAGGTCCCTGTTTGCTGCTGCGGGATGGTGGGGGACAGGGGAGAGGTCCCTGTGTGCTGCTTAGGAATGGTGGGGGACAGGGGAAAGGTCCCTGTGTGCTGCTGAGGGAGGGTGGGAAACGGGAGAGGTCCCTGTGTGCTGCTGAGGGAGAATGAGGGACAGGGAGGAGGTCCCTGTGTGCTGCAGAGGGAGGGTGGGGGACAGGGGAGAGGTCCCTGTGTGCTGCTGAGTGTAAGGGACAGGGAAGAGGTCCCTGTGTGCTGCTGAGTGTGGGGGACAGGGGAGAAGTGCCTGTGTGCTGCTGAGGTAGGGTGGGGGACAGGGGAGGGGTCCCTAGTTGCCAGGGACTGATTTAGGCCATGGCCTAGGGCACCACAGGAGCAAGGGCACCAAAGCAGCAGGCTAAACTGGTGCAGCAGTTGCAAGCTTGTAAATGCTGCAGTGCAGGGAGATCAGGAGAGCGCCTGACCATGGCACTCTGCTGCTAGTTACTAGTTTGCATAGTTTGCATTGTGCACTGACTTTGGCAGTATTGGAGATGGAAATCTGGGTACCTATACTGGAGGGAAAGGGGGTGGGGTCATCTGGCTACCTATACTTTCTCTCCTCTGTCACTCTCTGCTTTGTCCCCCCATCTTAACCTCACAATTTATTCACCCCAGTCTTGTTATTAGTAACCCTAATCTAAAGCTGGCCATACATGCATCAGTTTTTACTGACAGATTATTTCACTATGATAGAATTGTATTAGTTTTTCCACCTGTCAGTACTGAGTATGTATTGTTTGTGTCCTATAGAGTGTCACACTGTAGTGAAGTGGGTAGACAGTGATGCCACCGACCACCAATACAAATCAGGTAAGCAAGGCATGGATGTTGGAGGGTGTTGACAACAGTGATGGGAGGAGGGGATCGTAACTTCAGGAATTAGCAGAGCTCATGGTGCCAGGAGGGAGGTTAGTAAAGATGTGTACTTAACTGAGGAAGATGGTGCTCTGGTAAAGGGGGAGGGGGGTATTAGAGATGGAAGTGGAGCAAATTTGAGGGATTAGTAATGATGGTGGTGAAAGGGAGGACATAAATGTGTGTGGGGGATGAGCCTTAGGAAATTAAATTGTAAAAAGGTCAACTTCAGTGCTGAATGGTACTTCACATATCACTCCATCACCAACACCCTTCAGAGTGCAGGCTTACCGATTTCTAGAGAGACGCAGTAAGCTCCTGGAGACACGAGCAGGAGCGAGGAAGTGCGCAGCCGGGGCTGCGCAGCTGCAGCGACATTCGTTTAGTCAGACAAATAATTGGACGGTTACCCACGCCGGGGAATGGAGGATTCTTTAGTGACAGAGCGGGACAGGATATCTGCAGGAGGCGGTTAGAAGCCCCATGTAAGTAACACTTTTTGTTTTCAGGTACCATCACAGAACCCCTTTAAAAAATAGAACAGAGAGCAAGAAATTATTGACATTTACCATGTTATTCGTTAATATTATTTAATCTACAATGAGCCAGCAAGTCATCAATCATCTTTACTACTGGCAGACAAGAAAAACAATTGTTGTTTAGTCACTATTCAGTCGTGTTCGACTCTTTGCGACCCCATGGACCACAGCATGCTAGGCCCCTCTATCTACTACTGCCTCTCAAAACTTTTCCAAGCTTATGTTTGTTGCTCTCATGATACTATATAGCCATCTCATTCTCTACCAGAGCATCCTCCTTTTGCCCTTGACCTTACTCAGCATAAGGGCCTTCTCCAATGAGCCCCGCCTTCTCATTGTGTATCCAAAGTATTTCAGCTTCATGAAGAAGAGAAGAAGAGCAAGGCATTGCTTCCTTAAATGCCCTCCTAGTTCCCTACACTGGGTGATCCACCCTGCTACATACTGTTGCCTTTCTTCACTAGACATATTTCAGCTTCATCTTCAGCATTGCTAGAAAGAAACTAGACAGCACCAATTGCCACTATCTACTACCACACCTGCTAACAATGTGATAGGCTAAAGGGTTGTTTTCTTTCTTTTTTGATACATTTATATATGCACAAAGTGATTTACTGCTTGGCAAACTTGGAAACAGTCATTATTTCCCACAATGCAAAGGTTCGCAAAGAGGAAATAGTCATGACCATGGCCATGACATAACACCACCTTATCACCCGCCCCACCCATCTCTTCAAGTAAATGTAAAGATTTCTAGTGGGAAAGGGAGTGTCAGTGTAACGGCTGGCTGGTATGCAATGCACGCACAGATGGTAGCAAGAGGTGGCGCACAGGGGAGTACAAGTTTATTCAGGAAGGTGTAGGCGATGGTGCTTTTACACTGAAGCCTCGCTCACAGATACCGACTAGCTCTCTGCTAGCCAGTACGTGGCGCGAGGCTGGCACAGTGACGGTCGGTACACAGGTATCAGTACAGGTACACGGGATCAGGCAATCGGATAGTCTGGAGGCAAATCAGGTCAGTACACAGACATCAATACAGGTAAGGGATCAGACAAACGGATGGTCGAGAGGCAAATCAGGTCGGTACACGGTAATCAATACAGGTAAGGGATCAGGAAAACGGATGGTCGAGAGGCAAATCAGGTCGGTACACGGATATCAATACAGGTAAGGGATCAGGCAAACGGATGGTCGAGAGGCAAATCAGGTCGGTACACAGATGTCAGTACACGTGAAGGATCAGGCAAACGGATGGTCGAGAGGCAAATCAGGTCGGTACACAGATACACAGATATCAATACACACTAACCTACGCTAGCTCACGAACAGCACCCTAGCTAGTCTAGCATATGCTATAACTGGCGTGGCGCAGCATTCCCGGAAGGTTTAAGAAGACCCTGGTGATGTCACCTTCGGAACGCGCGCCGCCCCCTGGCGTATGGCGTGCGCCCTTTGAGACGCACGCTAGGAGTAGAGAGAGAAGCCGTGGAGCGCGAGCCGGAAGAGGATGCGTCTCCGCTGGATCGAGGAACAGGTAGTATCGTTACAGTCAGCTACTGATTGGGATGAAGTTTAAGTTCCTCTTTAATGAATAAAATGAGAGTGGGATTTTTTCATGATTGTGGGACACTGCTACTTGCTTCATGTGGACATAGTAGATCAGATACATGTGAGTACCATAACTTACGTTAAATATTACCTATGCTTTATGCACTCTTGTTTATATGTTTACTTTGTAGAACATTACAGAAGATGTTGCATAATAATAATAATAATAATAATAATAATATATTCTAATAATAACAGTACTACTACTTGTCTTTCCTGAATGTTTGCAACAGTCGCAGATGTCTCATCATGGTTTCAATGGCCAAAACAATGTATTTCAAAGCTGTTACATATGAAAAAATAACTTAACTCCAGTTAGAGTTTTGTTTTTTTTTTCACTTTGGTTTTGCAAATCTTATCTTGACAGGTCAGGTGTAAAACTCTACTGCAGATATTGTACATATAGCCTCTTGTGAAGCCCCCACTACCACCTATGCAAATACAGAAAATGCTAGGTGTGGCATGAAACATAGTGGGATGATAAAGTTTGGGCAACGTTGTTAATCGTCATGATTTTCCTGGATAAATTGTTGGTTGAACTTGTTACAATAAAAAATGTCAGTTACATACAGTATATCATATAGGAGACACACACAGTG
The DNA here is from genome assembly GCF_040937935.1 of Hyperolius riggenbachi. Taxonomy (NCBI): domain Eukaryota; kingdom Metazoa; phylum Chordata; class Amphibia; order Anura; family Hyperoliidae; genus Hyperolius; species Hyperolius riggenbachi. Next base: position 203,992,114 of record NC_090652.1, read on the forward strand.
ATATTTGAGAAGTGAAATGAAATTTATTGCATTTACAGAAAGTGTGCAATAATTTTTTAGTTTAATTAAAATTAGGCAGGTGCATACATTTTGGCACTGTCATTTTATTGATTCCAAGACATTTAGAACTAATTATTGGAACTCAAATTGGCTTGGTAAGCTCAGTGACCCCTGACCTACATACACAAGTGAATCCAAATATAAGAAAGAGTATTTAAGTGGATCAATTGTAAGTTTCCCTCCTCTTTTAAATTTATTTGAAGAGTAGCAACATGGAGGTCTCAAAACAACTCTCAAATGACCTGAAGACAAAGATTGTTCACCATCATGGTTTAGGGGAAGGATACAGAAAGATGTCTGTTTCCACAGTTAAGAACATATTGAGGAAATGGAAGATCACAGGCTCAGTTCAAGTTAAGGCTCGAAGTGGCAGACCAAAAAAAATCTTGGATAAACAGAAGCGACGAATGGTAAGAACAGTCAGAGTCAACCCACAGAAAAGCACCAAAGACTTACAACATCATCTTGCTGCAGATGGAGTCACTGTGCATCATTCAACCATTCAGCGCACTTTACACAAGGAGATGCTGTATGCAGAGAAAGCCTTTTCTCCACCCACAGCACAAACAGAGCCGCTTGAGGTAAAGCACATTTGGACAAGCCAGCTTCATTTTGGAATAAGGTGCTTTGGACTGCTAAAACTAAAATTGAGTTATTAGGGCATAACAAGGGCATTATGTATAGAGGAAAAACAACACAGAATTTCAAGAAAAATACCTGCTACATATAATAAAATATGGTGGTGGTTCCATCATGCTGTGGGGCTGTGTAGCCGGTGCAGGGACTGGGAATCTTGTCAAAGTTGAGGGAAGTATGGATTTCACTCAGTATCAGCAGATTCTGGAGACCAATGTCCAGGAATCAGTGACAAAGCTGAAGCTGCGCCGGGGCTGGATCTTTCAACAAGACAACGACCCTAAACACTGTTCAAAATCCACTAAGGCATTCATGCAGAGGAACAAGTACAATGTTCTGGAATGGCCATCTCATTCCCCAGACCTGAATATAATTGAAAATCTATGGTGCTGTGAGGAAACGCGGAAAAGCCGCCATCTCTCATAGTGAGGCGGCTGTTTCCGCATCCAGCAGGGCGTCGCAACGCGGAAAAACCGCCGCATGCCGCTTAGGCAGAGCGGCGGAATCCGCATTGGGAACGGCGGAATCCGCATTGAGAACGGCGGAATCCGCATTGGAGGTGGCCCCCGCAAGCGGTTCACAAGATATATTGCAAGACAGTACTGGTGTGGCTGGGACTGATAGTCCACCAAGATTCAGAGTGACACGCGCGCGCGCGCACAGAGGCTGAGTTTAAATAACAGCCAGAAGTGAGTCAGCTGACCAGGAGGGTCAGCTGACATTTTCCACAACTCTCATTGGTCCAGCAATTAGGGAGGTCCTGGAAAGGTCCTTGTGTATATATACTGCTGGCTGTTCACTTGCTCTTTGTCTGACGTTGCGATCACATACGTGGGAGCACCCAGATCCATAGTCAGATCCGCAAGTGTGCCGGGACCAGCTGGAGCTGTAATCCTACACTTAGCTAGATTCTGTTAATAGCTAAAGTACTAGTTTGATTGTGATTATCTGTTATGACCTTTGCCTGCCTTGACTATCCCCCTGAACTCTGATCTTGTACCTCGATACTTCTGATACTCTGTTGCCGTACCCCGGCTCGTTCCTAGACTCCGCTTCTGCCTCCTGATTCTGTACCTCGATATATCTGATACCCCGTTGCCGAACCCCGCCTGTATTTAGACTCCGCCTTTGTCTTCTGATCTTGTACTGTATCTGTCCGTGTGTGTACTACCTGGCTTGTCCGACCTCGAGAACCGACCTTACTATTGGAGGCAGTTCCCCGTCCTGTCAGTGACACCTCCTCCTGAGTGTCACTTTCAGACCATCCTTCCTACTGTCAGTCTGACTCCTCCCATCTTTAGAGCTCAGGTCTGGAGAAGGAATCTGTGCAGTACTCCTTGCTGCACTGAGGCCTAGTCCTCTAAACGTTACTGTTACACCAAACACTACACTCTACTCAGGTGAACAGAGGTTAGCTAGTATATCGGATTATCGGTTATACTGCAGATCACGTATAATCTGGTATACATCTGTATTCCCAGTGATACTGCAAATCACCGGTAATCAGATCCTCTCTGTGCTCACTGATCGTTACAGAACGCCAGACCAAATAACAGATGGACGCACGCGCTGACCCTCTGACTGTGCTTGCCACTTCGGTGGATACCATCCATCAAGCACTGGGCCAGCACAAAGCTTTAATTGATGCCCTAACAGGCTCTGTGCAAACCCTTCAGACGTCAGTTGACTCGGTGCGATCCCCTCCTAGTGATGACATACGGATGCCCGTACCAGACAAATTTTCCGGCCACAAGTCTGACTTCCGGAATTTTAAGAGTAGAGTGTTATCTTACTTCGAGTTGAGACCCCGATCCTCGGGGACTGAGACCCAACGGGTCATTTTTATGCAAATATTGTTAACTGGTGACTCCCAGACCTGGGCATACAATCTGCCTCCCACTGATACAGCTCTGACCTCGGTAGAGGAATTTTTGAAGGCCATGGCAGTGATATACGATGACCCTGACCTTGCGGCAACCTCTGAGCGGAAGCTCAAACTTTTGCAACCAGGCAGAGGCTCAGTCGAGGATTACGCGGCAGAATTTCGCAGATGGTCAGTCACCGCCAGATTTGACAATTTTGCCCTGATGGATTACTTTTTGTCTGGGTTGTCGGAGGAGGTCTCCGATCTAATGTTAACTTTGCCCGAGCCCAGGACAGTCGATGAGGCCATCACATCGGCCATTCGAGTCGACCGTCGATTACGCCATCAGAGGCAGATTCGGGGCAGTCACCGTGTCAGGGTGACATCTTATGCGGCATCCTCCGCTGCACCCCTAGTAACGCCATCTCCGTCTGTCTCATACCCTCCGGCCTTGCCTCCACCCGAACCAATCCAGATTGGTCGATCGAAATTGACCCAGGTGGAGCGAAGGCGGAGAATGACGGAACAACTGTGCCTATACTGTGCAGATCCATAAAACGAGAAGGGTCGGCACCACTCAAAAGTAATTATCGCTCTTTATTCAAAGTGCATACACGGCAGCAGGACAGACCGCTGTTTCGGGACAATGCCCTTCATCAACTGCATCAGCCATAAAATAAGTGACACTTACACACCCTTAAATAACCCAGGGGCGGACCTGATGGGAGACTCTTACATAATATGTAAATTTGATATCAAACAAACAAATGAAAAATGAAGCAAAGCATCTGTTTAGACTCACCACATGTTGAAAAGTAGCCTCACACGGAAGACGCCATGCATCCGTAGATCAGGCACGCCCAGCGGGCATGTCTCTAAGCACCTCATCCAATTACAAGCGAGCGGCGCACACTGCGTAAGCAAAAACAAGGTTAAACGTAACAGGCTAAATATGGCGTCCCAATATAGAATGGGCACACCCAATCACCCGCTCGAGGGGCGGAGACCCAGCGCTATGCGCAGAAGGTAAACATATCCGCCTCCCTGTGCTGTCATCCTAAGCTCCTAAGCCAATAGCGGGCCACGCCGGCCGCAATGACGTGCAACCACATAGTCAATCAACCGCTCGTGGGGCGGAGGCTCGACGCTAAGCGCGAAAGTAAACATATCCGCCCCCTAATGCTGTCATACTCGGCCACTAAACCAATAGACAGCCACGCCGGCCACAGTGTCATGCAACAATCTGCAAACACCATGCGCATATACGGAAAAGCTTGTATCTGCGTGCCACCGTGTGAAGCGCAGCATCGCGCCCAGTAAACACTAGGAGCGAGGCTGTGATGAGGAACAATGCTTAATGAAAAAACATTGTATGTAAATAAAATTACACAGAAGAATATGTAAAATGGCTAAAGAATCTCTCTCAGATCAGCCCCCAGGGTACACCAAAAGCATATAAAATTAAATTAAAGAGACATTATGCAAAGCATATATAAACCTAAAGTTTAAATTTTAGATATTAATAAAATGTATTTACTCCAAACCTCTATGGCAAAACATGATTAAATGCAAAATGTGAGATCATACTCCTTGTTCAGCCCCCCTGCACCTAAAGTACCCAATCTTCTGATCCAATAAGCTTCTTTTCTGAGTAGTTCCCGATCCCTGCTACCCCCCCTCCAATTGTGGGGCACCCCATCTATTGCAGTAATTCTAAGCTGTGATATGGAGTGTCGGAACAAATGAAAATGCTCAGCCACAGATAATGTGCACTCAGGATTACGGATGTTCGATTTATGTGAGGAAAAGCGGTCTTTCAACCGCTGTGTGGTCTTGCCAATATAGGCAAGTCCACAAGGACATTTCAGCATGTACACCACATAAGTGGAATCACAGCTGAAACCATCACGAATCTTAAATGGAACACCTGATGAAGGATGATAAAAGGTGTCACCCCTAATCACATGATGACACATGTGACAGGAAAGGCACGGAAACATACCATGCCGCCTGTCATTAGTGGGTTGACATCTTTTTTTGTTCACCTTATCACGTACTGTGGGTGCCCTCTTAAATGACATGATGGGGGGTATCTCAATTCAGGTACCATTGGAAGTCCATCCCTCAGAATATGCCAATGTTTTCAAATAGAATGTGAGATCAGGTCACTACATGCATTATAGGTGGAAACAAAAGGAATCCTAGGTGAACCTCTTCGTACTCTAGCTCCCCTCCTCCTCTCAAAAGATCCTTCTGGATAACCACGTGCCCTGAATTAATTTCTCATCTGACTGCAGCGCTCCTCCCTAATCTGACTGTCACTAACCACCGAGCACACTCTAGAGAGTTGGCCTACAGGTATAGCATCCTTGGTATTTCTGGGATGGAAGCTGTTATAATGAAGGACCGAATTACGATCCGTATCTTTAACATACAAATCAGTTTTAATGCTGCCATCCTCCAGAATAACCAAGGTATACAAAAAGGGGACACTCTTGCAATCACTATGTACCGTTAATCTAATATAGGGACACAAATCCTGTAACTGGGACACAAACTCAGCAAAAAGACATCATCTATGTACCTCCACCAACACAGAGCATGCTGGTGGAAAAGTGCATGATTGTACACAAATGCCTCCTCATAAAGAGCCATATATAGATTAGCATAGGAGGGGGCCACATTCGACCCCATAGCAGTCCCACGTTTCTGTACATAAAACTTCCCTGCAAAAGAAAAGTAATTATATCGCAGAACAATCTCCAATAAGTGTACAACGAACCGTCTCTGCTCGCTAGACACATCAAGTCTGGTCATAACAAACCAATCAACTGCCTCTACACCTCCATCATGAGGGATGGAGGTGTAGAGGCTTTCCACATCCAAAGTGACCAACAGTAAATTATCTTGAGTCAATGTCAGTGACCGTAGCTTGTCAAGGAACATAGTAGTGTCTCGTATGTAAGAGGGTGTAGATTGGACAAGAGGCTGTAACAGACCATCCAGGAACCGGGCAATCGGCACAAAAATGGAACCGACTCCCGAAACAATAGGTCTGCCTGGAGGCCTGTCCAGCCTCTTGTGAATCTTTGGAAGGATGTATAGTGTGGGAGTGGTTGGATGGTCTTCTCGTAAATACTTAGATAAAGCAACATCTATGATACCTTTTTGTAATGCTGAATTTATTAAACCATCTATTTTGTCCCGTATCACAAGGACAGGATCATAACCAATGCACTCATACACCTCCCCATCAGCCAACTGTCTAAAAATCTCCTCCTCATACATGGTGACATCCATCACCACCACTGCTCCCCCCTTATCTGCTGGACGGATTACAATGGAGGGATTGTCCTGTAGTGATCTCAAGGCAGTCCGCTCTTTTGGTGTAAGATTGCAATTAACACCTATTTTGCCCCGAGTAAAGTCCCTTTCAAAGTTCTTAACATCATCCTGAACCTTAGTAATAAAGGCATCTATAACTGGGTGGAACAAATTGACTGCGGTTACGTAAACCATAATCCCGCAGTCTAAAACATCCATCAGTCACAGTGGTCGAGGAAGGAAAATGGGGTAAAGCAGAAAAAAATTGCTTCAACTTGATGAGACGAAAAAAACGAAACAGTTCCTGGTCCACATTGAAAAAATTAGGAGGATTAGTAGGACAAAATGAGAGTCCAAGTTCCAGTACCCTGATCTCTTCTTGGGAGAGTGCCTGAGAACTGATGTTCACTACTAATGATTCTACTGAGGTCTCGGTCGTAAGACCCTCGGGCTCATAGCACGACCTCGTCTGCTGCCTGCGTCTATACCGACGCCCCCCTCTCCGACGCCGTTCCCACGGCTTCCGTCTACGTTTGGGAACCCCTCTCTAGATGTAACAACAGAAGCATCAGATACCACTTCAGACTCAGAATTCGGGGTAGGAGTGGGAGTGGGATTGCGTGGTTAAATTCAGGGCACGTGGTTATCCAGAAGGATCTTTTGAGAGGAGGAGGGGAGCTAGAGTACGAAGAGGTTCACCTAGGATTCCTTTTGTTTCCACCTATAATGCATGTAGTGACCTGATCTCACATTCTATTCGAAAACATTGGCATATTCTGAGGGATGGACTTCCAATGGTGCCTGAATTGAGATACCCCCCCATCATGTCATTTAAGAGGGCACCCGCAGTACGTGATAAGGTGAACAAAAAAAGATGTCAACCCACTAATGACAGGCGGCATGGTATGTTTCCGTGCCTTTCCTGTCACATGTGTCATCATGTGATTAGGGGTGACACCTTTTATCATCCTTCATCAGGTGTTCCATTTAAGATTCGTGATGGTTTCAGCTGTGATTCCACTTATGTGGTGTACATGCTGAAATGTCCTTGTGGACTTGCCTATATTGGCAAGACCACACAGCGGTTGAAAGACCGCTTTTCCTCACATAAATCGAACATCCGTAATCCTGAGTGCACATTATCTGTGGCTGAGCATTTTCATTTGTTCCGACACTCCATATCACAGCTTAGAATTACTGCAATAGATGGGGTGCCCCACAATTGGAGGGGGGGTAGCAGGGATCGGGAACTACTCAGAAAAGAAGCTTATTGGATCAGAAGATTGGGTACTTTAGGTGCAGGGGGGCTGAACAAGGAGTATGATCTCACATTTTGCATTTAATCATGTTTTGCCATAGAGGTTTGGAGTAAATACATTTTATTAATATCTAAAATTTAAACTTTAGGTTTATATATGCTTTGCATAATGTCTCTTTAATTTAATTTTATATGCTTTTGGTGTACCCTGGGGGCTGATCTGAGAGAGATTCTTTAGCCATTTTATATATTTTTCTGTGTAATTTTATTTACATACAATGTTTTTTCATTAAGCATTGTTCCTCATCACAGCCTCGCTCCTAGTGTTTACTGGGCGCGATGCTGCGCTTCACACGGTGGCACGCAGATACAAGCTTTTCCGTATATGCGCATGGTGTTTGCAGATTGTTGCATGACACTGTGGCCGGCGTGGCTGTCTATTGGTTTAGTGGCCGAGTATGACAGCATTAGGGGGCGGATATGTTTACTTTCGGCGCTTAGCGTCGAGCCTCCGCCCCACGAGCGGTTGATTGACTATGTGGTTGCACGTCATTGCGGCCGGCATGGCCCGCTATTGGCTTAGGAGCTTAGGATGACAGCACAGGGAGGCGGATATGTTTACCTTCTGCGCATAGCGCTGGGTCTCCGCCCCTCGAGCGGGTGATTGGGTGTGCCCATTCTATATTGGGACGCCATATTTAGCCTGTTACGTTTAACCTTGTTTTTGCTTACGCAGTGTGCGCCGCTCGCTTGTAATTGGATGAGGTGCTTAGAGACATGCCCGCTGGGCGTGCCTGATCTACGGATGCATGGCGTCTTCCGTGTGAGGCTACTTTTCAACATGTGGTGAGTCTAAACAGATGCTTTGCTTCATTTTTCATTTGTTTGTTTGATATCAAATTTACATATTATGTAAGAGTCTCCCATCAGGTCCGCCCCTGGGTTATTTAAGGGTGTGTAAGTGTCACTTATTTTATGGCTGATGCAGTTGATGAAGGGCATTGTCCCGAAACAGCGGTCTGTCCTGCTGCCGTGTATGCACTTTGAATAAAGAGTGATAATTACTTTTGAGTGGTGCCGACCCTTCTCGTTTTATGGATCTGTGGGACCTCAGGGGGCACTGAGGTCTGGGTACGGGCACACTCTCCCTGTGGCTTTCCGGTGCTGCCTTCCTTCCTCTTCCTATACTGTGCAGAAGCAGGGCATAGGGTGCGAAACTGCCCGAACAAGTCGGGAAACGAGTTTGCCTAGGAATAGTGGGGGGTGACACCCTAGGCACACCATTTTCACCCCTTAAAGAAAAGAAATTGCTTCTCCCCTGTACAATTACATGGGAGAATAAATCCGTGGCCACTGAGGCTTTTATTGATTCGGGCTCAGCGGCCAATTTTATGAACTTTGAGTTTGCTCAGGAGTTGGGTATTCCTCTCACCCCTGTGAGACCCCCCATTCAGGTCACGGCAGTAGACGAATACCCTCTGCAACGGAATCGTGCTCTGTCACAGACTCCGGAGGTGAAGGTCACCATAGGGGTACTGCATGGGGAACAATTATCGTTTTTTGCATTGCACATGTCTACCTCCACTATTATCCTAGGCATGCCGTGGTTGCAACTCCATTCACCTCAAATAGACTGGGCCACGGGTCAGTTAACTACTTGGTCACCTCGTTGGTTTCAGCGGTGTTTGGGGAAGTTGACCTTAGGGCAAACCAGAATTCAGGTGGGAGGGGTACCAGACCAGTACTCTGAATTTTCCGACGTGTTATGTCCCAAGGCAGCAGACAAATTGCCCCCACATCGCCCTTTCGATTGTCCCATTGATCTCCGTTCAGGTTGTGTTCCCCCCCGGGGTCATTTGTACAATCTGTCAGGGCCCGAAAAGTTGGCCATGCAGGAGTACATCCGTGAAAATTTGGCCAAGGGTTTCATTTGCCCGTCCCGGTCGCCTGCTGGAGCAGGTTTCTTTTTTGTTAAAAAGAAAGACGGAGGCCTGCGACCCTGCATCGACTATCGCGGCCTTAACAAAATTACAGTAAAAAATCGCTATCCGCTGCCACTGATAGATGATTTGTTCACACAGATTACAGACGCTAAGATCTTTTCTAAGCTAGATTTGCGGGGCGCGTACAATCTGATACGCATAAGAAAGGGCGATGAGTGGAAGACGGCCTTTAATACACCAGACGGGCATTATGAGTACCTGGTGATGCCCTTCGGGCTATGTAATGCTCCGGCGGTTTTCCAGGAACTCATTAACGAGGTATTCAGGGAGGTGTTGGGGAGATTTGTTCTAGTTTATCTAGATGATATCCTTATCTTCTCCAACAACCTCTCTGAACATAGAAACCATGTGAGGTTTGTTTTGAATCAGTTAAGGCAGAACTCTTTATACGCAAAGCTTGAAAAATGCATCTTTGAAGTAACATCTGTCGCTTTCTTGGGGTACATAATTTCCACCACGGGCCTGTCTATGGATCCTGCCAAGGTCTCCGTCTCCGCTGTTCTGGAGTGGCCACAGCCGGTTGGGTTGAAATCCCTTCAGCGCTTTCTTGGCTTCACCAACTATTATAGAAGGTTTATAAAGGGGTACTCCACGGTAATTTCTCCCCTTACCAGTCTCACTAAGAAGGGGGCAGATACCACTCACTGGTCTCCTGAGGCTTTACATGCTTTTGCCACCCTGAAGGGCCTATTCTGTTCAGCACCCATCCTCAGACATGTGGATACGTCTTTCCCGTTCATTGTGGAGGTGGATGCCTCGGAGGTTGGGGTGGGGGCTGTGCTGTCTCAGCGGTCAGGCTTGCAGGGTAGAATGCACCCGTGTGCTTATTTCTCTCGCAGGTTCTCCCCTGCAGAGAGGAATTACGATATTGGCAACAGGGAGCTCCTGGCCATTAAATTGGCTTTCGAGGAATGGTGACATTGGTTAGAGGGAGCTGAGCATACCATCACAGTTTACACCGATCACAAAAACTTAGAGTACATCGAGGGGGCTAAGAGGTTGAGCCCTCGTCAGGCTCGATGGTCGTTATTCTTCTCCAGGTTCAGTTTCATTATTATGTACACCCCGGGGAGCAAGAATGTTAAGGCGGATGCTTTATCCAGATGTTTTGAGTCAGAAACAGCGCAGCCCTCCGTTCCAGAGACCATTATTCCCCAGGGGTTGATACTGGCAGCCACTGGAACTTGGGAGGTTTGGAGGGAGATGTTGGCTCCCTTTCAGCAGGACATCCTGGAAGGGAAGCCCGCAGGGGTCCTGTTCGTTCCTCTGCCATTTCGCCTCCAGGTTCTTGAGATGTTCCATGCGCATAAGAATGCAGGGCATCCTGGGGCATCTAGAACACAGGATCTGGTAGCCAGATGCGCCTGGTGGCCTTCCTTGGCAGCGGATTGCAAGGAATACGTGAAGGAGTGTGTGATATGTGCCAAGAGTAAACCCTCCCGGCTGGCACCTGTCGGTACTTTGCAGCCTTTGCCCACCCCGAGTGAGCCGTGGACCCACCTGTCCATGGATTTTGTGGGTGAGCTTCCCAGATCTGAAGGTATGGCGGTCATTTGGGTGATAGTCGACCGCTTTAGCAAAATGGCCCATTTTGTGCCTTTGAAAGGACTCCCCTCGGCTCAGGAATTGGCCGAGTTGTTCATCACTCATGTCTTTCGATTACACGGCATTCCCGAAGACATAGTTTCAGACAGGGGAGTCCAATTTGTCTCACGATTTTGGAAAGCTTTTTGCCAGCTCATGGGCATAAAGCTGTCTTTCTCATCTGGCTATCACCCACAGACCAATGGCCAGACTGAGAGGATAAATCAGTCTTTAGAGCAGTTTTTAAGGTATTATGTGGCAGAGGCGCAGGACGATTGGGTCAGATTCCTGCCCTTCGCAGAATTTGCCCAAAATAATTTAAAAAACTCGTCCTCCGGATTATCTCCTTTTCAGGTAGTGACGGGGAGATCACCCAAATTTTCCCCATTACCTATAGCCCTGGAGGCCTGGCAAAGGTCATTTAAGGACCTTTGGGGGACGGTAAGAAGTAACCTGGAGAAGGCCTTTTTGAGTCAGAAGGGTCAGGCTGACAAGAGACGGTCGTTGGAGTGGAGGTTCCGACCAGGAGACTTGGTCTGGGTGTCCACACGTCACTTTACCCTAAGACAACCTTCTAATAAGCTTGGTCCCAGGTTTGTGGGTCCATTCCCGGTTGCCAAGAAAATCAACGATGTTACTTATACCGTCGATCTTCCCACTAGCATGCGGGGGGTAAGGTCCTTCCACGTATCCCTTCTTAAACCAGCAGTCCAGGTGGGTCCCACTCCTCCTCCTCCTGTCTTGGTAGATGCCCAACCCGAATATGAGGTGGAAAAGATTCTAGAATCACGCTCTGTACAAAACTCGGTACAATATCTCGTACACTGAAAAGGGTACGGCATTGGGGAGAGGCAATGGGTACCGGGGACGCGCATGCATGCAGACGAATTAAGGAGAGAATTTCATGCCTTACATCCCGAGAAACCTGGTGGGAGTTGTCCAGAGTCCACTCCTCAGGGGGGGGGGGTACTGTGAGGAAACGCGGAAAAGCCGCCGTCTCTCATAGTGAGGCGGCTGTTTCCGCGTCCAGCAGGGCGTCACAACGCGGAAAAACCGCCGCATGCCGCTTAGGCAGAGCGGCGGAATCCGCATTGGGAACGGCGGAATCCGCATTGAGAACGGCGGAATCCGCATTGGAGGCGGCCCCCGCAAGCGGTTCACAAGATATATTGCAAGACAGTACTGGTGTGGCTGGGACTGATAGTCCACCAAGATTCAGAGTGACACGCACGCGCGCACAGAGGCTGAGTTTAAATAACAGCCAGAAGTGAGTCAGCTGACCAGGAGGGTCAGCTGACATTTTCCACAACTCTCATTGGTCCAGCAATTAGGGAGGTCCTGGAAAGGTCCTTGTGTATATATACTGCTGGCTGTTCACTTGCTCTTTGTCTGGCGTTGTGATCACATACGTGGGAGCACCCAGATCTGTAGTCAGATCCGCAAGTGTGCCGGGACCAGCTGGAGCTGTAATCCTACACTTAGCTAGATTCTGTTGATAGCTAAAGTACTAGTTTGATTGTGATTATCTGTTATGACCTTTGCCTGCCTTGACTATCCCCCTGAACTCTGATCTTGTACCTCGATACTTCTGATACTCTGTACCCCGGCTCGTTCCTAGACTCCGCTTCTGCCTCCTGATTCTGTACCTCGATATATCTGATACCCCGTTGCCGAACCCCGCCTGTATTTAGACTCCGCCTTTGTCTTCTGATCTTGTACTGTATCTGTCCGTGTGTGTACTACCTTGCTTGTCCGACCTCGAGAACCGACCTTACTATTGGAGGCGGTTCCCCGTCCTGTCAGTGACACCTCCTCCTGAGTGTCACTTTCAGACCATCCTTCCTACTGTCAGTCTGACTCCTCCCGTCTTGGAGAGCTCAGGTCTGCAGAAGGAATCTGTGCAGTACTCCTTGCTGCACTGAGGCCTAGTCCTCTAAACGTTACTGTTACACCAAACACTACACTCTACTCAGGTGAACAGAGGTTAGCTAGTATATCGGATTATCGGTGATACTGCAGATCACGTATAATCTGGTATACATCTGTATTCTCAGTGATACTGCAGATCACCGGTAATCAGATCCTCTCTGTGCTCACCGATCGCTACAGGTGCAAGTTAAAGAGAGCTGTCCATGCTTGGAAGCCATCAAACCTGAATGAACTAGAGATGTTTTGTAAAGAGGAATGGTCCAAAATATCTTCAACCAGAATCCAGACTCTCATTGAAAACTACAGGAAGCGTTTAGAGGCTGTACTTTCTGCAAAAGGAGGATCTACTAAATATTGATTTCATTTCTTTTTTGTGGTGCCCAAATTTATGCACCTGCCTCATTTTGTTTAAACAATTATTGCACACTTTCTGTAAATGCACTAAACTTCATTTCACTTCTCAAATATCACTGTGTGTGTCTCCTATATGATATATTTAACTGACATTATTTTATCTTAACAACCAACGATTTATACAGGAAAATCATGACGATTAACAATGCTGCCCAAACTTTCGCATCCCACTGTACATCATCCTCAAATGAACATGCACAGGTCCCATAATTATTGTTTAGTCCCTGTTAAACAGAGTAGGAAAACTAGTTGTTTTTTCGCTGTGATTTGCTATACTTCTAGCCAATTAACTCTGTTCCCTGGAATGTCAGTGAAACAAAGAGCAAAGTAAGTGGGAGAATGTAATGTAAAGGTGTGACCACAGATAGAGAAGGATGTACCCCTTACTTTCATTCTGGCCCTTAAAGCAATCATGAAGTGAAAAAAAAAATAGTTTGCTACTCACCTATGTAGAGGGAAGACTCTAGATCGCTCCATACCCTCTACCACCGCTGTCCCCCCATTGAAATGATTTGACCTGCAGGTTGAGCACCTCTTCAGGACTCATCAGGCTGCTTTGGAAGTAGTCACGTCCCCTAGTACTCCTGAAGATGAGCAGATCCATACTTTGCATGTCAGGGCAAGCACATGTGTGGCACGGAGGAACCCATCTTTGGAAGCACTCGGGACACGAGTGTTCCAACGCCTCCCGAGGAGTCCAAAAGGGACAAAGTGAGAACTGGGAAGGCTCTATGGGATTCAGAGCCTTCTCTCTCCAATGTCTCCAAATGTAAGTTTCTAAATATGTATTTTTCACTCGCTTCAGGGTTGCATGAATATGTGGTCTGATAGATCTCAACAGTTATGAAGCAATCCTAGCCAATAACATTTTAAACAGTGCCAATTATTAAATTCTTAAAGGGAACCCAAGGTGAGAGTGACATGGAAGCTGCCATACTTATTTCCTTGTAAACCATTTACCTGGCAGTCTGTTCATCTTCTGGTATATATAGAGTCATAGGGTCAAAACCCTGGAACAAGCATATGACTAATCCAGCAAACAGGGAACAGAGGCGCCAGCAGAACAGAGTAAAAGTGGATAAAACCTTTAAAATTTGCTTGGAGGAAGCGGTGGACTTACCTCCATAAAGCAGACATGAAAGACTGTCTGTATGTGATGATTTGCTCAGCTGCCTGTGCAGGCAGGCAGCTTTTTGACCATTGTGTAGGTTTGCATGCTGCAGGACTCTGGAAAGAAGAGCTTCTGTCAGTTTTGCAGCTTGTGCTTGCAGAGGAATTTGCATACGTTGTCATGCAAATTGCCTGGCCACATTCATTGGAGGCGTGTACTATAAGTACTATGTCTTTCCCACAATGCTCGGCTGGTCATAAGGATTTCGTTCTATGTAACACTCCTGGTGAGAGTGTCAGCCATGCTCTTGGTTTGAAGATCAGCTTAGAGTAATTCCTGGAAACTGTGCTAGGCAGGTTTTCCCTAGTGCAGTTAGGATTGTTTATCTGTTTGTTTGTTCTGTTGCCATTGTCCTGTCCTAACGGTGGTCGACAGGAAATGGTTCTGATCTCTGTTCTTGGAGTATAACTGGTGCAGCGGTTGCTACCAGCTATCTCTTCTGATCTGTCTCTTTGGATCGCGCTAGCCACTTTTCGCTAGCGCTGTGGATCCTTCTGTTCTGTCTCCTGGGATCGCGATAGCCACTTTTCGCTAGCGCTGTGGATCCTTCTGTTCTGTCTCCTGGGATCGCGATAGCCACTTTTCGCTAGCGCTGTGGATCCTACTGTTCTGTCTCCTGGGATCGCGCTAGCCACTTTTCGCTAGCGCTGTGGATCCTTCTGTTCTGTCTTCCTGGATCGCGCTAGCCACTTTTCGCTAGTGCTGTGGATCCTATCTCTCGCTTGTCCCTGTTTTCGTGTGTCTGTCTTGTCTGCTACGACCGCTTGCTGGAGGCTCGGTGAGGTAACCGTTAAGCAAGCGTTCGCGTCCTCTGTTTCATGTTTGTCTGTCGATGGTTAGTTAGGCGTGCTTGTCTCTATTGTGCTTATCACGTGGAGACCGTGCATAACCGCGTGCACTGTTGCGAATGAGTGCGGTGTTCGCGGTTAGCTAGCGTTTGTTATTTTCCGCATCTCCTCATTGTATGATTTGCTGTGCCTTTGCTATCCTCGTATTCTGTTCTGATCTGCCTTGTGTCACTTCTGGCAATCGCCTTTCTTGCGGTTGCGTTTCTGTTTCGTATCTGCTGTTGTGTGTGCACGGTCGCGGGGTGGCGACTAGATTGGCGCACACACATACTATCTGTCCCTTTGCTCGTTCTCATTCGCAATCGCCTCTCTTGCGATTGCGTTCTGCGCTTCGTACAATTCCTGTCTGGCATTTGTGGAGGTACAGAGGATTGGTTCCTCTGCACTCCCCAGCGCCATCTGCCGACAGGAATTTCCCTCTACAGGTGCGTAGCACCTTTTGCTGGGTGCCTGCAATTACACGCTTGTGGAGGATTTCCGCTGTGTCAGCGCACGCGTTGTGCGCTGATCACGGAGAAAGTTCCACAATCGTTACAGTATGACCAGCCCAACCCAAAACCCCAGTGTAGACGGAAATTCCGATTTGTACGATTTTGTCGAGTTTGGGTTATGTGTCTTTAAGAGCTTTAAAAGGCTTAATTCAGAGACCAAGGCGGAATTTCTTTCTGAATGTGTGAGGTTTTGCCTGAATCCCACCTTTCAGATTTCAGATCCGTCCACGTCGGCTCTTCTGTTTGCCTATGTGCTCTTAAAAAACGATTTGTTCACCTGGGCATATGATGTGCTAAAAACCAATTCTTGGAATGATAATCTGTATCAGTTTCTTGCAGTGATATTCTCTCACTGGTTTAAACTGCCTGGCTTACCACCTGCTCTGATTGATTGTGTAGCTGCTGATAAGTCAGCTGATCTTTCCCTTCCATGCAAAACCTTTCAGTATGACAATCAGTTCAATGTGTCAGTTGCCACTTCGGGTTTTAAAAAGCAGCCATCCAAAGCCTCTAAGTCTAAACGTAAAAGATCTAGGAAGGCTTCCCAGCGGAAAGATCCGTTGCCCATAGCAACCACAAATAAAGAGGTTATTTCTGTCAAGTCTGAAATGTGCAAAACCATTCAGTATAACAATGATGTTTTGTCTCCTGGTTTTTTGTCTCAATCCAGAGCTTATGTGGATCCTGCTATAGGTAGGATCGCACACTATATTAAAGCAGTTCAAAAATCTGTTCTTGTTCCTGAACTCCACCCATATGGAGATTATCTAGATACTGGCTTGTTTGAACCTCCATTTGCCTCATGGGATGTTGGGGCCTTATTGGAGGAATTCGATTTTGATTGGAAAGCCTTTTGCAATTTTTACATCGCAAAAAGCGAAGATGTCTTGAATGCTTGTCTCGATTCTATGTACCTTCTGATTGATTCCGATGAATGTGACAAGGATGATGTGGATCTGGTGATCTATGTATGGAAAACGATTTTGGATGAGTTGCACACACACACCAACCAATTGATTCCAATAAAGAGACATCGTTGTCGGATGATTGTTCCTGCCTTTCTGGGGTAAAGCATGAGAGTCTTGACTTTGTGCAATCTGAAATGAATGAGTGTGCCGCTGTGGTTGATTCCTGTGCGAATCCTGAAGAATTCGCTCCTGACAGTGTGCAGTCTGAATCTGTGCGATCTGATGCCTGTTTCTCGGATGTTCCTGCAGATTGTGATCGGCATGAGTCTGCCGGTTTCCTCAAAGATATGTGTGATCCTTTTTCATTTAGAAACAGATCTTTGAGATCTTCCGTTTGTGACCCTGCTATGGGGAAAATTTCTCGACTATGCAGCGTCAAAAGTAAAATTATTATGCCTAATAAAGTTTATCCTGTTGATGTCTCTATTTCTTCTACAGATGAGTCTCTGTCTCACCCTGTTCACACCTGTAAGGGCCCGTTGCCTGATGACAGTTGCTCCAGTGTTTCGGTCCTAGATGCCTTGCAGTCTGCTCCGCAGATCGCGGAGGTTTGCGCTATGGAAGCGTCAGTTTCACAACCTAAAGTGAATTTTGATTCGCAGGTTTTGCGTTCTGGTTCCTCGGATTGGACATTGTTAGCCGAATCTAAGAGTGAGACAGCGCTTCGGTTTTGCGAATCTGATGCTGAACCCTCTTTGCCTTATTCAGAGATGCTTTCTCTGAACCTGCCCTGTACCATGAATGAAAACATGTTTTCCTTTCGCACTGACGTTTGTGAGCCCCTTTCTTGCTCTGAGGGAAGTGCTGATTCTGTAACCTGTACTCTGGATGAGTCAATGTGGCCTTGCTTAGAATCCCCTGCAGTGTCCCTAGAGGCTCGTCTAGGTATTGCCACTATACTCACCTGTTTTTCTGCAGTTTTGGAGTTACAAGCTAGTTTGACTGCCACACAGAATTCTGGGTGCAGTGAGAGTGAAGTTAGGGAGTCAGTGTGTGTCCCAGTAAATATTCCTGTACATCCCGCTAATTATGATGAAGTTCAGTCTCAGGTTATGGTGGAACCATTCCTAGGACATCTGCCCTGTCCACAAAATTAAGTTCCAGTTTTGCCCTGTAACATGGATAGTTCAGAATCCTGCTTAGAAAACCTGGAAAATGGTGTTCCTGAGGTCTTGTTTGATGTTCTGGAGGTCTCCGAGTTCCTCCCAAAGGGTGCAGAACTTGTGGGAGATGTCTCCTGCCCCCCAAGTCCTTCTGAGGTGTTACCCTCTTCCGTGGGCATTGCTGCCTTGCTGGCTACCTTTTCAGCTCTGGTGGAGCTTCAGTCATGGGTAGTCAATGATGAATTTCTGTCAGATACCATTACAGTCATTGAGATCTCTAAGCCTGAGATCGAGTCTTCTTTTGAAAGTCCAGTACCTGTGACCTCTACTCGTGATGTTTTTCTGCCCGGTCCTGGTTTTGGTCTGGTCATGCCGGACTCTGAGGTTGGCAGTTCCCCGACATGTCCTGAGGTTTCTCCTGTGCTGGTGTACCCCAGTGTGCTCTGTGACCCAGAAAGCCCAAGTGTGCCTTTCTTTACCAGCGTACTCAGATGCTTCCTCGGTGGAGACATGTTCTGATTTAGCCTGCCTGCTTGCATGCCCAGAAGTGGTCCCTGAAAGTCTTGATCTGGATGGGTGTCCTCGTAATTCTGAGTCTGGAATTGTCATTGGTTCCATAGGGGTTCTTGATAGTTCTCCATGTGAGCCTGGTGATTGTTCTGCCCTCTTGGGATCTCTGTGGAGCTTCAAAAGGTTCTGGGAGATTCCGGGAGAAATTTTGCTTGGTACCCTGGATAAGATCAACGGTGGCTTTTGTGTTATAAGGGACACTTCGAACAGGTATTGTGGCAAGTTTGGTATTTTCAGACGCTCCTTGGAAGGTGGTGGGTATTGTCTGGAGGGTGTCGATGGCTTCCTCTCTGGTATCCACAGTCCTGATGGGTGTTACGCTGAGACTTGTAGTGCTGATGGGCATGTTTGGGTGGCTTCTGTTTCCGATGAGGTCGGTTTCGGGTGGACTGACTCTGGAATTGGACCTTGTCGGGCTGTCCCGACCTTCATGAGTCTTCAGTTTGAGTCTGTTGCTAATAGCACTTTTGAGGGTCGTCTGGAATTTGACCCTGGAGGGGGGGGGGGGAAACTGTGATGATTTGCTCAGCTGCCTGTGCAGGCAGGCAGCTTTTTGACCATTGTGTAGGTTTGCATGCTGCAGGACTCTGGAAAGAAGAGCTTCTGTCAGTTTTGCAGCTTGTGCTTGCAGAGGAATTTGCATACGTTGTCATGCAAATTGCCTGGCCACATTCATTGGAGGCGTGTACTATAAGTACTATGTCTTTCCCACAATGCTCGGCTGGTCATAAGGATTTCGTTCTATGTAACACTCCTGGTGAGAGTGTCAGCCATGCTCTTGGTTTGAAGATCAGCTTAGAGTAATTCCTGGAAACTGTGCTAGGCAGGTTTTCCCTAGTGCAGTTAGGATTGTTTATCTGTTTGTTTGTTCTGTTGCCATTGTCCTGTCCTAACGGTGGTCGACAGGAAATGGTTCTGATCTCTGTTCTTGGAGTATAGCTGGTGCAGCGGTTGCTACCAGCTATCTCTTCTGATCTGCCTCTTTGGATCGCGCTAGCCACTTTTCGCTAGCGCTGTGGATCCTTCTGTTCTGTCTCCTGGGATCGCGATAGCCACTTTTCGCTAGCGCTGTGGATCCTTCTGTTCTGTCTCCTGGGATCGCGATAGCCACTTTTCGCTAGCGCTGTGGATCCTTCTGTTCTGTCTCCTGGGATCGCGATAGCCACTTTTCGCTAGCGCTGTGGATCCTACTGTTCTGTCTCCTGGGATCGCGCTAGCCACTTTTCGCTAGCGCTGTGGATCCTTCTGTTCTGTCTTCCTGGATCGCGCTAGCCACTTTTCGCTAGTGCTGTGGATCCTATCTCTCGCTTGTCCCTGTTTTCGTGTGTCTGTCTTGTCTGCTACGACCGCTTGCTGGAGGCTCGGTGAGGTAACCGTTAAGCAAGCGTTCGCGTCCTCTGTTTCATGTTTGTCTGTCGATGGTTAGTTAGGCGTGCTTGTCTCTATTGTGCTTATCACGTGGAGACCGTGCATAACCGCGTGCACTGTTGCGAATGAGTGCGGTGTTCGCGGTTAGCTAGCGTTTGTTATTTTCCGCATCTCCTCATTGTATGATTTGCTGTGCCTTTGCTATCCTCGTATTCTGTTCTGATCTGCCTTGTGTCACTTCTGGCAATCGCCTTTCTTGCGGTTGCGTTTCTGTTTTGTATCTGCTGTTGTGTGTGCGCGGTCCCGGGGTGGCGACTAGATTGGCGCACACACATACTATCTGTCCCTTTGCTCGTTCTCATTCGCAATCGCCTCTCTTGCGATTGCGTTCTGCGCTTCGTACAATTCCTGTCTGGCATTTGTGGAGGTACAGAGGATTGGTTCCTCTGCACTCCCCAGCGCCATCTGCCGACAGGAATTTCCCTCTACAGGTGCGTAGCACCTTTTGCTGGGTGCCTGCAAATATACGCATGTGGAGGATTTCCGCTGTGTCAGCGCACGCGTTGTGCGCTGATCACGGAGAAAGTTCCACAATCGTTACACTGTATAATAGTAATCACATTTATTATATAGTACCCCAAAAGCAATGTGATTACTATTATACAGACAGTCTTTCGTGTCTGCTTTATGGAGACCTCTGTTCCTCGTTTGCTGTACCGTGTGCACCCCTGGTGGAGGGGTGATCTACCCCTTTTCTGATCTACAGAAAGCGACTTCTTAATCCTGAGTAAAGACGGGTCTAATCTCCTCACCTGCCTATACAGTGGTTGCCTATGTGGTAACCCACGTTTGTGAGTATACTCTTCTCACTAATTATCTTTACTAATTTTATGCTGAACATACTACACTATATTGGGCTCTCGGTTTCTCTAACCTTATGTGGCTAATCCAGTAACACCTGAGTCAGAGTACCTGAACTACATATGCTTGTGCAGGGTATATGGCTAAAAGTAGAGCCCCTGATACAAAACGCGTAGAGCGTGGCTAGGCGGGCAGGAGGTGTTTCAGTGCGTGGAGGAGACGTCAACAGACTTTATATGCGCTTGTTTATTTTATGCTTGTGAGTGGTACTACGATTCTTATTTTTTCTAAATAAATGGTTTTATGCTCTGAGATTTTTATCCAGTTGACAGTGAGTCATTTTATGGAGGTTTGTTTTGGGAGAAGTCACTGAGCGCAAATTGGGTCCATTAATCCATCCAGCACTGTGCACACATGTGTTTGGGCGCTGTCTGTGAGTCTGGGCAGCGTAGATATTAGGTGAGCACAGTTCATGTAGGTGTGGGGTACACTTTGTGGAGGCTGGGTGACCACTTAAAATACACGGTGTTGCTTGGGAGTCGAAGGTGATGGTGGATGCCTTGAAGCTTGATGCAGTCTGCGCTATGGAATATATGGTTTTATTTTTATGCATATGAGTCCTAACGATTAAAGCGGAATATAACCCTGCATTTCAACTTTGCTTTAAAACATTATTTACAGTATATTATATGCAACCAGCATTTTTTTTTTTACTAGACCAGCACTGGAAGGGTTACACAGGGCTTTAAAGTTCCTGGAGATTTCAGCAGACGCATCCGAAGCTGACATAGATACATTTTGTTTACATAAATGTATCTAAGTGTTGAATGTGACTCACTGTCTCTGACTGAGAAGGAGCTGGAGGACAGCCAAAGACATTTCTCAATAGATACATTTAACTAAATTGAATGTAACAATCTGAACTTCTGCATATCTCTCCACGGAACTTTAAACCTCTGTGTTTAACCCTTCCAATGCTGGTCTAGTAAAAAAAATGCTTTTTGCATATAATATGCTGTAAATAATGTTTTAGAGCAAAGTTGAAATGCAGGGTTATATTACGCTTTAAGAGGATCTGAGGGAGCGGAGTGCCAGTGATTAAAGCTATCACTGGACTGTGAGGCAGCACAAGGTTTTGTATGCAAAATGTTTAGTGTTTGATGTTAAAGCGGAATATAACCCTGCATTTCAACTTTGCTCTAAAACATTATTTACAGTATATTATATGCAACCAGCATTTCTTTTTTTACTAGACCAGCATTGGAAGGGTTACACAGTGCTTTAAAGTTCCTGGAGATTTCTGCAGACGCATCCGAAGCTGACATAGATACATTTCGCTTACATAAATGTATCTAAGTGTTGAATGTGACTCATCTCTCTGGCTGAGAAGGAGTTGGAGGACAGCCAAAGAGTGTGTAACATTTCTCAATAGATACATATAACTAAATAGAATGTAACAATCTGAACTACTGCATATCTCTCCACGGAACTTTAAACCTGTGTGTTTAACCCTTACAATGCTGGTCTAGTAAAAAAAAATGCTTTTTGCATATAATATGCTGTAAATAATGTTTTAGAGCAAAGTTGAAATGCAGGGTTATATTCCGCTTTAATGTGACATTTCTTACCTTTGCAGCAGACCTACAGTATATACTATAGGTTTTATGGTAGGGGTTGGGAGCGTGCCAACTGATACTATATTCAATAATAGTCTTTAATTGTCTTCCATAAGTTAGGATACTCTTTGGAAGGTGTTTTTTTGGGGGGTGGGGGGTGGGGGGAAGGTGTATTTGATTATGTAGCAACCTATGAAAAGTATATTTATAGGCACCCCCTATAAAAAAAATTCAGTAACTATATGGAGTTTTATTACTACTATTTTTCTCTATTACACAGCCTGAACAGGAATTCCACTAAATCAGGAATGAGAACTGAATAGGAACTCCACTAAAAACTGCAAAATGCATACAAATTGACTTTACCGCTAGGTAAAGGCGGGTCTTAAACTGATCGGTAAATTATGTGCTAACAAGCCCCCTATTTTTCATGAGAATTCCAACTTTTGGCTAAATACCGCACATTTTATGACCTCATTTACCGCATGAGGTAAATTATGACTAAAATCTACCAGAATAGCAAACTACTTTTACCTCATGCGGTAAAATTCCACTTATGAGGTAAATCAGATTGTAAGCATGCCAGAATTGAGGACAATGCAATTTATTGATACGGTGTAAAAATATCACCTAGGAAAAAAAGTGGATTGAATAATGCCCAGAATGGTCATTCCAGCTTGCACTCTTTATTACAAATAGAACTGAACACATCAGACACCTGTAGAGATCCAGTTTTAGAAGGAGGTCCCTTTGGATCATTTTTATGCTTTTAAATGTACCATAGCTATACACAGGAGAATAAAATGCAAGTTGCAGTTGTTGCTTAGATTGACAGAAGATTGTTTTTAAGTAGAAAGTTCTTTCCCTTTGACCTTTCAAGCCCTTCTGTTGGTCCTTTAATGTGATGGACTAATTCACTGACCAATATGGAAGCTCACAAATTCATCTTCCTTTTCTCAATGTCCTCCAGTCTCTGGAACTAGCGATAATTAATACATGAAGATTTTATTGAAGGTAATCTCTAATAATGAACTTTATCTTATGTTCTGTAAGCTGAAAGTTTCAGATTTTCTTACATTTTATGCATTGTCTATTGACAAAAATCTTATTCCTTAATTAAAAGATACAGGTTAATTTGCGAAACCCATGCATGCCAGAACACAGATGTTACTTTGTAAGTGGGTGGATTCCTGTAGAAAGTAGACAGTTGCACTGTTTTATAGAAGAGATTGTAACACTGAAAGAGCGATAAGAAGAGGATTGTGGGAAGTAGCACTCTGTGGTTTAGGTAGCTGTAACTCTTGGCACGAAATAACCAGTGAAATAAAGCTCTTTTGTTTTACTTTTTCCGATTTTATATTCTTTTCTGTCTTATTATTTTATATGAAGATAAACATTGTTGCATTGAACCTGTGCATGCTATAAAGTGGATCTTTAACAAAACCTTTTATTTTTAAATAGTTCCAAAAAATAAAGGGACTGGTTAGCTTGTTAGACTAAATACATTGTGAGTAATAGCTCAACATGAATGATTAAAATTTCCCTTATGTGAAAGCTGTCACTTTGATTGATGTCACCTCGGCCTCCTGTGTCTGACTTAAAGCAATTGGGGAAGCCATCATTTTTTCTGTGGGTTTGTCGTCCCCACCCCGGGCCCCCCCAGGGCCATTTTGGGGGGCAGGAGGGGTCGCAGCATGAGGGGAAAGCATTGGCCACACATCTGCTGCTACCATCAATCAGTGGCAGCAGATCCTCCTCCATCCACCGCGGAGGTCCGATCTCTAAGTGCCTCACGCTACTTCCTGTTTAAACAGGAAGTAGTGTCAGACACTTAGAGAGCGGAACATCCGACGTGTGGAACGCATAAAGGTATGTGTTCTTTCCTGCCCACTGTCTTCAGCCACTGATTGATTCTGAAGGGGGAACGCTGAGGGGAGTGCCCGAGGTCAGGAGGGGGGAGTGTCCTCCCTCCCCGCCGGTGTAGCCAATGCTTTCCCCTTATGCTGCGACCCCTCCTGCCCCCCAAAACGGTCCTGGTCCCCCCCACGGCTGCAAGGGTTGCAGCCTCTATTGTTACGCCACTGGTCCCTGGGCATCTTCTGCTTACCCTAGCCATTTCTCATCATAAGACAATCAAGTCAATGCTGGACATGCAATAACTGTCACCTGTCTTTAGACTGTGGTCCCAACATGAGCACAAACAATGATTTCACCCAACAAAATCTGTGTTCATATGTGGGTTTAGTAATGCAAGCAATTTATTTTATGCCTTTGAACTGCTTTTGCGAAGCAGTTTGCAAAATCTTGAATGAAACATTACTCTGTGTTTGCTTTGTGTTGTATTTGTTCCAGATACAGTCTATTGTATTAAACCGTATTAGAGATTTCTCATAGTCCTAGAAACAAAATCCATGGCCATGTATCAGTGGCGTAGGTAGATATTATGGGGCCTCATAGCAAAACTTTTATGGGGCACTCTTGAACAATTCCACCTTCCTCTACCCTATGCATAAGAATTAACTGGGCAAGTTACAGTCTCTACACTGCCATAGTCCATGGGCACTGAGACAAAGTTGGAATGTAAATGAACACAATAAAGTTAATAGTGAATACATCAATTACCATTGGGCCCCCTCTCCTCCAGGGCCCCATACAGAGGCGTAGGAATCACTATAGCAACCACAGCAAAGCTATGGGGCCCTTACCACATGGTTGCCACAAGGGGGCCCGCGAGTCGGGCTGCCTGTGCTTTATTTCTTAGTCTTCACGAACTCCAGCATAATATGACAGCTCTCCTTGTTAATTGCACTGAGGCAGGCAGGTGAAACTAGACTATTTTTGCACCTGCCACCTCACGGAGCATTGAGTTCCGGCCAGGGAAAAGAGAGGAAGAGTGCTGGGACACGACTTCCCCTTCACGTTTCCCACAGCGGCTCCGCCCCTCCATACAACTTTTCATGTCTCTGTGTACACTGTCTCACAGATGAGGGGGGCATTAGACAGGCTCTCTAAATACATACAGAGTACATTTCTCTATGTTTTCCTTCTGTCCTGTGCAAGAGTTCAGCTCCACTTTAAAGCATCTGAATGACATTTATTTATATTTACTGAAAAATCTATGTGTCTCTTTTGAATGTTGAATGTACATATGGTGGTGTGATCTAACATATTGACACTATACAGGGACAAAGTCTGAAGAAGGCTTATTAGCAGAAAGCTTACTCTTTTTCTTTTAAGCCAATAAATGGTATCATACTGATTCAAAACTATCTGCTTTCGCTGATGGCTAAGATGGTACAATGCTCTACTGCTACAGGAAAGTGGAAGGATGCCAAACCATACATACTAGCATAGAAGTAGTAACAGCTCAGGTGACAGTTTAGCAATGAAAGGGAAGCAAATAACATTTTTTTCCCTGCAGTTCTCATAGATGGTAGGAGCTGAAGGACAGAAAATGAGTCAGGAAAGAGAGTTAACTGGAGCAGAGAAGAGATCACTGCTAGCTAGGGGGAAAAAAGAGAAAGTCATAAATTAGGGTTAGATAAGAAAGTAATTAACATCTGCTGGGGTCAGTGTCACAGCTGTAAAAGAGGTGAAGACACTAACAGAGCTCACTGATGTTTGTGAATGCCTGCATTAAAACTCAGTGGAACTTAGTTCTATCTGCTTTGTAATGTAAATCGCTGGTATTTCTCACATCGACTTGTATGTATATCATACAGAGGAATGGATCATTAGGTGACAGCAGATGCTGATTGTCATAACACATCAGGAAGTGAGAGAGAGAGAGAAGCAGGGATTGGGGAACTCTGGAATTCATCTATTAGTGCAGAGCAGGGCGCTGGCTGGCTGCACACTGTGGGACCAGAAGAGATGATTTACTTTGACATATGACCTCTTCTCTCTCCAAGTCCTGCCGCCCTTCTTTTCTTCAACAAACACAATTGCTAACTTCCAGTCAGAGCAACATCCTGCCTCTATCTGGCCAGCAGACGCTAGTCAGCCAATCAGGTGCACTGTCATACACCCTTTGCCTGCTGTACCATACCTAGCAGGAATTACATAGATTAGCATTCAGGTGGGAGGCTTCGGTTGGACGCAATCGTGAATTGCATCGTTTACAGGGACGCCCCGTGTAGGCACATCTCCCACACGGTCCCCTCCCTAACCACTCACCTGTCAACCTGACTAGCGTCTGCTGGCCAGATAGAGGCAGGATATTGCTCTGACTGGAAGTTAGCAATTGTGTTTGTTGCAGTTGGCATTCAGTTTAGAGGTGGTGGGGTGAGTTCCCTGGAGGTGAGAGGTCCAGGGCTTGCCCGCACTTCCCTCTAGGTGTCGCATGGTGGTTTGGGGGCCCCAGTGAGTGAGAGAGACCTGGGGCCCCTGGGCTGTCATGTGGACCAGTGTTTGTGCCCTTCTTTTCTTATCTGATTTTATCGCCATGGCCTTTGTGGCCTTCCCAGAAATCCAGCCCTGATCCAGAGGCTTCCCTTACTGAGGTAAGTAGATAACCTTTTCACGCTTCAGGTTTGCTTTCAGTCAGTTCTTTACCTTTCAGTCAGGCAACAAAGGAAGGATGAAAGAGTAAGTCCTTCCTGCTTGTTAGTGAAAAGAGGGGACAATCCATCAAGGGTTTTTCATAGTTCCATGGATCAGCTAGGGATTCTGAGTGACTGGGGTTGTTGTTGTTTGTTTGTTTTTTGTTTTTGTTTTTTTAAATCAATCCACATATATCTATTAACTGTGTAACACTTACTACCTCAGTTCAGCTTTCTTCACTGGAGGTAGCACTAATAATGCAAATATATATATTTTCCCAGCTGTGGAGTTATTCTTTTATTGCTGCAATTTTGCATATGTAAAACGTATTTCTGACAGCATCTTCTCCATCAACAGGTTCCTGTCCCTCTACAGAAACATCATACTCATCAACATCCTGGATAATAAGAGTTTTTATCCATCAATTTCCTTAGTGCTGCATTCAGGGGTGTAACAATAGACCCTGCAAGGGATGGAGCCACATGGGGCCCTACCCTGAGAGGCTGACAACTAAGGGTACGGAAAGAAAAAACTTTCTGCTCTCTGCACAATTGTGCTAATGGCTGCATCTGCTTAGCTGATAAGGAATGATACAAAGTTTTGCAGACAAAGATTTGTAGACAGTTCCTTTTCAGTGTTCAGCAGGGTCTTGAGTACAGCACTGCTCTACGCCCCGCCTCTCTAACCCCCCCCCCCCCCCCCCCCCCCAAGTGCGGGGTCCTGTAGTGATGCATGAGGAGTCTGGGCACAGAGAGAAGAAGCTTTCTATTCTCTGCACAATTGTTCTAATGACTGCATCTGCTCAGCCACTGATAAGGAATCATTAAAAAAATTGTAGGCAAAGATTTGTAGACAGCCCCTATTCAGTGTGCATTAGGCTCTTCTGTGCGGTGCCCAGCCCCCAGCCCCCAACCTCTCTACTCCTCCCCAAGTGCTCTGTACTGTAATGATGCTAGAGATGACTGCAGAGCCAGTTCTGCTCCATTAGAGATGGACAAAGTGAGTGTAATAAGCTGAGGCTGGGAGCATACTCGTTTTTTGTATGCGTTTTCTGCACACCATGGGCTCAATTCACAAAAGTGTGATAACTGCTCTCACAGCAGTTATCACGCTGCTCTCACAGCAGTTAGCGAACGTAGAGTAATGGTGTACGCGTGCAAACCTCGGCGCCCCGGCAGATCGCGTGATAACTGCTGTGAGAGCAGTTATCACACTTTTGTGAATCGAGCCCCATGTGTGTCTGTATGTGTGAAAACATGCACGTTTTATCACAGAAGCTAATGTTGATAGAGAAAATGCTTGTAGTGCTTCACTGCTGTCTGTTTTTATCTGCATGGGGAAAACACATTCAAGTGTGCACTAGCCAATTGAATAACATTGGTGGGCCCAGTGATTTCTAGTTATGACCCTGGCTGTACTTAGGGCCCGTTTCCACTGGCGCGGAAACCGGGCCGAATCGCGCGGGGAAACTCTGCCATAGGGAGTAATGGAGCCGCCGGCCGAATTGCTTGCGCTAGCGATTCGGCCGGCTTTTCCATCCGAAGTTGTGCGGGAGGCTGCGAATCCCATAGCCGTGCACGACACAGCTGATGGGATTAGTCTGCCTCCCCGCAGACCCGCAAGTGCCGCCGCGCATCTCGCAGACGCATGTGGCACAAGTGGAAACAGGCCCTTACTTTTGCTTAGTTCCCAGTAACTGAATAAATGTAGTACAGTTCCCATGGAGAACAATCAGTATAAGCCACACTTCCCCTCGTGCAACCGTGCAACCTGAAGATGGCAGATAGAATAATGGAATGCTGAATGAAAGATTTTCTTTTTCCCTTTGTACAAACAGCACCAGTGATGAGTTTCTTTTGATTGTTTTTTTAATTTATTCATTTTTGACATTGTTCAAATACATCAATATAGAGTTTCAGTAGACTTCTGATTGCTATATTTATTTATAAAGTGTTGCATCTGAATGAACACAGCTTCCCCTCGTGAGATCCTGGTCACCTTTCTCCATGTCTGAGAAGCCTGTTTCTTGTTTGTACAGAGAAATGTATGACTCGCAATTTTCTAAGTATTGTGCCAGAGGATTTAAGTACTTTCCACTTCTGAATAATAAAATAAAATGATGAGATAAACAATTGTATATATTGTTCGACTCCTAAATGGGACTTTTCTAGAATCGCAGTTTTGTTTTCGTTTTTTGAAAAGACCACTATTGCAAAAAAAGTAGGCAGTTAAAATTTGACAGAACCGACAGGTTTTGGGCCAGTCCATCTCTTCATTGGGGATTCTCAGGGTTCTTTCACATTACCAAGCGGGTGTACACACACTGGAGCACGGCGATCAGAACATATTCGACAAACTCTCGTTGAATGTGTTGAGAGGGTCTCAGCACTGGACCAAAGGGGTTGAGGAGAAGGGGGAAAGCCTCTGGATACTGAGATAAGTATCCCATTTTCATATTTTTTTCACTTCAGGTTCCCTTTAATGTTTTTCTTGTCTCAGCGGAATGACACTGGGCTTGATTTACAAAGCCGTGATAACTGTTATCACAGTCACGCTAGCGTTATAACACGTGTAACGTTTTCATGGGCAAACGCAAATTTGCATGTGAAATCGCGTCCGTTTTCACACAAAAATTTGCGTTTTTGCTCGAAAATGGGCACGATTTTGTGCACAAATTTGCATTTGCGCATGAAAAACATTATGCACGTTATAGCGTGCGCAAAAACGCAGGCGCGTCCGTGATAAGAGTTATCACAGCTTTGTGAATCAAGCCCACAGTCTATTTAAGTAACCACAATCATGAACTACTCACGTTTTTTGTCTTTTCCCTGGGCTGAGAAGTTGTTGTCTGCTTGACAAAACTCTTGTCAAGCAGAGAACAACTTTTGAGTGCAGGGAATAGACAAATAACGAATTATAAGCGATAAAACTCTTATTGCTTATAATTAATTATCTGTGAGAGTTACACTATAGCATGACTGAAGTCTGCCTGGAGAGAAACTGTCATTTGCATACCTGAATTCTTAACTGTTACAGTATAAGAGAAAAGAAAAAGGAGCACAACATACAGTGGGTTGCAAAAGTATTCGGCCCCCTTGAAGTTTTCCATATTTCCATATTTTGTCACATTACTGCCACAAACATGAATCAATTTTATTGGAATTCCACGTGAAGGACCAATACAAAGTGGAGTACATGTGAGAAGTGGATCGAAAATCATACATCATTCCAAACATTTTTTACAAATAAATAACTGCAAAGTAGGGTGTGCGTAATTATTCGGCCCCCTGAGTCAATACTTTGTAGAACCGCCTTTTACTGCAATTACAGCTGCCAGTCTTTTTAGGGTATGTCTCTACCAGCTTTGCACATCTAGAGACTGAAATCCTTGCCCATTCTTCTTTGCAAAACAGCTCCAGCTCAGTCAGATTAGATGGACAGCGTTTGTGAACAGCAGTTTTAAGATCTTGCCATAGATTCTCGATTGGATTTAGATCTGGACTTTGACTGGGCCCTTCTAACACATAGATATGTTTTGTTTTAAACCATTCCATTGTTGCCCTGGCTTTATGTTTAGGGTCAGTGTCCTGCTGGAAGGTAAACCTCCGCCCAAGTCTCAAGTCTTTTGCAGTCTCCAAGAGGTTTTCTTCCAAGTTTGCCCTGTATTTGGCTCCATCCATCTTCCCATCAACTCTGACCAGCTTCCCTGTCCCTGCTGATGAGATGCACCCCCAGAGCATGATGCTGCCACCACCATATTTGACAGTGGGGATGGTGTGTTCAGAGTGATGTGCAGTGTTAGTTTTCTGCCACACATAGCGTTTTGCATTTTGGCCAAAAAGTTCCATTTTGGTCTCATCTGACCAGAGCACCTTCTTCCACATGGTTGCTGTGTCCCCCACATGCCTTGTGGCAAACTGCAAACGGGACTTCCTATGCTTTCTGTTAACAATGCCTTTCTTCTTGCCACTCTTCCATAAAGGCCAACTTTGTACAGTGCACAACTAATAGTTGTCCTATGGACAGAGTCTCCCACCTGAGCTGTAGATCTCTGCAGCTCGTCCAGAGTCACCATGGGCCTCTTGACTGCATTTCTGATCAGCACTCTCCTTGTTCGGCCTGTGAGTTTAGGTGGATGGCCTTGTCTTGGTAGGTTTACAGTTGTGCCATACTCCTTCCATTTCTGAATGATCAGTGCTCCGTGGGATTTTCAAGGCTTTGGAAATCTTTTTGTATATTAAGCCTGTTTTAAATTTCTCAATAACTTTATCCCTGACCTGTCTTTTGTGTTCTTTGGACTTCACGGTGTTGTTGCTCCCAATATTCTCTTAGACAACCTCTGAGGCCCTCACAGAGCTGCTGTATTTGTACTGACATTCGATTACACACAGGTGCACTCTATTTAGTCATTAGCACTCATCAGGCAATGTCTATGGGCAACTGACTGCACTCAGATCAAAGGGGGCCGAATAATTATGCACACACCACTTTGCAGTTATTTATGTGTAAAAAAATGTTTGGAATCATGTATGATTTTCGTTCCACTTCTCATGTGTACACCACTTTGTGTTGGTCTTTCATGTGGAATTCCAATAAAATTTATTAATGTTTGTGGCAGTAATATGACAAAATGTGGAAAACTTCAAGGGGGCCGAATACTTTTGCAACCCACTGTAGTTCCATGCAAGAATACGAGTTGTATTTACATGTTTATCTTATCATTACCATTTAATCACCCTATAAAGGAAACCTGAGATGGGTTTCCTTGGTGTATTTATACTAACCTGGGGCTTCCTCCAGCCCCATGAGGCGCGTGGGGTCCCTGGCTGTCCTCTCCGGCTTCCCTGTTGTCCCGTTATCGATGCCAGTAATCTGGCTGACCAAGCTTTTCTGCGCATGCACAGCTCAACTATTTGTGCACTCCCCTGCCGCAATCCCACAGCCGAAGGATTTCTGTGCAGTAGTACTGCGTAGGCGTAGAATTCTCACAGGTGCGGTAGTGCAACTGGGCACTGGCGCGGCCGGCCCGTGCATGCACAGGAGTGCACAATTGGCCATATCTAGACAGATTACCGGCGGCGATAACAGGACAATGGAGTGGCCGGAGAGGATGGCAAGGGAGTCCACGCACTCCATGGGGATGGAGGAAGCCCCAGGTAAGTATAAATACAACGATACCTATGGTCTCAGATACACTTTAAATGCATGAATCCTTACATTTTCAAATCAATGGATAATCTGTGGCAAATATTGAAAAGTTCAAGGCACACGCGTGATCCATTTAACATGAACAATCTCTTGCAATTTTCCACAGGTTAGACACATTTTCAGACAGTGATGTTCTTTCTTGTGAATTGAAGGTTATCCCATACAACACCATGTTCATGAATAAAAGACATATATACGAATAAGAATATGAATTTCCAACTGTGTCATCTTTATGCTCTGTGTTGAAAACAGCTCTAGACTCAGACGACGAGATGACAGTTTTGTAGCACAAAGGAATCTGTGATAAATATCACCTTGGTAACAGTGACGTCACCTTATGATTGCAGACAGCACTTTGCTCTGTCAGTCATTTCCAAAATGATCTGCTCATGAGTAACCAGTGATGGATTAGTATATGTTGTAAAACAACTATATCAATATGGAAGAAAATGCTTTATGCAGCAAAGGTACAAAATGCTACAACAGTGATCTAAAAAATTCTATTTAGTTTTCTTTCATTACTACAAGAAGGGACAATCTGCACCAAAACCAACAGTGTGCATTAGGCCCTGTGTATATAGAGTAATAGCACAAGCAATAGCTCCATTGAGAAAAATCAGCACCACTGTATACCACAAATAATATCTTTAGGCCTTGTTCACATTGCATTAGGCGTGTGTGTCCGTCCGCGGTGGGCTTTTTTTTCCGTGATTTTCTGCGTGTTTTTGTAAGCGCTTTTGCAGAGGGCTTCTGTCTTTTGACCCGGAATAAAATCCGGAAAAAATAAATGCAATGTATTTTTTTAAAAAAACGCTCACGCAATCGCTTGCCAATGCGATTTTGTGAGCGTTTTGCGTTTCTCCTATACCTTCTACTGAGGCAAATCGCCTATAAAATGGCCCAAGCACCGCTTTTTAACCACTTGAGGACCGCGGGCTTTACCCCCCTTAAGGACCAGACCCTTTTTTTCCATTCAGACCACTGCAGCTTTCACGGTTTATTGCTCGCTCATACAACCTACCACCTAAATGTATTTTGCCTCCTTTTCTTGTCACTAATAAAGATTTCTATTGGTGCTATTTGATTGCTGCTGCGATTTTTACTTTTTATTATATTCATCAAAAAAGACATGAATTTTGTCAAAAAAATGATTTTTTTTAACTTTCTGTGCTGATATTTTTCAAATAAAGTAAAATTTCTGTATACATGCAGCACGAAAAATGTGGACAAACATGTTTTTGATTAAAAAAACCCATTCAGCCTATATTTATTGGTTTGGGTAAAAGTTATAGCGTTTACAAACTATGGTGCAAAAAGTGAATTTTCCCATTTTGTAGCATCTATGACTTTTCTGACCACCTCAAACCAAAAAAAGAAAGCCATCCATATAGCAAGTAATAATAATAATAAATTGTAATACACTAGGTACCAGCAAATATGAACAAGTTTATTAGGGACTTATCCCTTTAAAAACAAAAATAAAACACATAGCAGGGGAAACGGGCTAGCTGTCACAGCAAAGAATGACACATACAATAATGGTCATCAGCCACAAAATAAAGTATAATATTG
This sequence comes from Hyperolius riggenbachi, assembly GCF_040937935.1. Lineage (NCBI taxonomy): Eukaryota > Metazoa > Chordata > Amphibia > Anura > Hyperoliidae > Hyperolius > Hyperolius riggenbachi. The sequence goes on from NC_090652.1 coordinate 204,025,504, forward strand.
TACAATGTAACAGAGACCAATCTTAAAGTGAATACATGCATATATATAAGAGTACAAGCAATCCTCCTATCAATGTTTCTCCATTAAACTATTCTGCCGGCTATATGGAGAGTAAAACCACCAGAGTAAATGAAGGGTGGATAAGAGAAAGGAGGAAGCTTACCACCAAAGGTCCCTGTATCGACAGCCTGGCCAGCACCCCTGCTAGATCTCACATGTTCCGCAGACCCCTCTGCTTCCTCGGAGATAAAAGAATTAGGGCTGGAAAGCCCCCTTATAAAGTTCCTATGCAGCGCGTATTAGCGCGGCATCCGTTCTGGTTACTTCCTGATGGGCGTGGCCACGCCCCATGATGTCACCGCGCCGTGCGTTCCAGATGACGCACCGGCGCCATGCCATGAGTAACCATAAGGCTTTTGTGCGTTTCAAATGACGCACTAATATTAGACAGTCAAATTCAGAACTGAGTATTTTTGCCCATATATCGGGCTAGTGATATAATAAATAAATACGATTGATTAATAATGTAGTATGATAATTAAGATTCAAACAAGATGAAATATTAATGTATATATTTGGAGAGTATAATTTGTGAGCAAGAAAAGAGAAATGCAAGTCGGACAGCGCCACCTGGAGATCTTTTAACTAAAAAAGTTCTATCTCAATATACAAATTGATTCTTATGCCAAAATGGGTAAGAAGGTGTATACTCGTGACATTAAAAACATGACAACTCTAAACATATATATAGTGCAAAAATATATAAACAAATAACTCTTAATTTAAACGAATCTGTGACATAAAAAATATAAATATCAAAAAAGTGCTTGGTGCAAATACGTTGACGTCCATTGTGTTAAATCATCTTGATTATAGTCCATCTGTGAACAATAAAAAATTAAATAACTCCAATCACAGTCACCTAGATTTTATTTGTAGCAAATTTGAGCCGTGACCTGCATGACACCATACATACTCTCTGTGATATATCTATATCCGTATCTGGACTGCTACTCACCTCCAGTCCAGACAGATGAGATAATATGTAAAAAGTGACTTATGCATAGTGATAGTGAAACAATGATTACATCCTGCTGTATACTCACTTACAGCATATGCAATATAATTATAATTCAAGTGATACAAATAAATTAATAATTGCAATATGCTGTTTACTCACTTCCAGCATTATGCAATAAGTGTAAAGTGTAAGGTGATATGTTAGGTAATTATATGTGCTCATATAATATGAAACAAAGTGCTACGTGCATATCAAGGTGCTAATGCACCTCAAAGTGAACTGTGCAATAAAGTGCAGATAAGGGACAATTGGAAATCAAACATGATTGTTACTCACCTATAAGATACTCATTGAGGCATATCTTCACAAACCTAAAGAACTAAGATATAAACGCATCCAAGTGTTAAAATCAAATTATAAATATACTCAACATCAAGACATGATAAAATACAAGCCACTATATGGAAGCAATCACTGAGGAAGATAACATGCAAAACTGAAGTCATCATTCAGTCCTGCAGGGCTACGAGTTTGCAATTTATAAATCCATCTCAGCTCAGCACGGAGGAGCCTGTTAACTACATCTCCTTCTCGGATATTGGTCTTAATGTGCTGTAACCCAGTAAATAGCCATCCTCTCAGGGACCCGCCATGACTGTTTAATGCATGTGTTGCCAAAGTGGTCAGCGTTTTTCCATTCATTTTATCTCGGCCGGCTAGTTTTGCTACTGAAACATGTTTCTGTAGCCTTAGCTTGAGTATGTTCTTGGTCTGGCCAACATATTGCCAACCGCAAGGGCATTGTAGTAAGTAAATCCCAGCAGCGGTTTTGCAATTAATGTAGTCATTTATAAAGAATTTTTTCCCATTAGCTTTGCTGATCACATATTTTGTGGCTCTCATGTTAGGACAGATTGAACAATTACCACATGCATAACTGCCTTTTATTCCCCCAATACGTGAAGGTCTCTGAAAGTGGCTATTACATAGTATGTTTCTCAAGGTGGGTGCTCTTTTAGCTGTGATGTTCGGTCGCTCAGTTAGGAAAGGTTTTAATTCCTTGTCATTCAGTAAGACATTCCAGTGTCTAGAGATTGTTTTATATAGTTCATTCCACTGGCAATTGAAGGGAGTGGTTATTCTCACCTTCCCACTCTGTTTATTGCCCCCATATATTTTTCGTTTGGGCTGTAATAAATCAGATCTAGGAGTAGCTCTGGCTCTCCTTAGTGCTGTCTCCAAACATCTCCTGGGGTAACCTCTCACCTGGAACCGTCTCTTAAGTACCTCTGCTTCATGTTCAAATTCTCTCTCTCCTGAGCAATTACGCTTGACTCTTATGAATTGACCTATAGGTATACTCTTTTTTAATTTATTAGTATGATGTGAACTAAACTGCAATAAACTGTTAACGGCTGTTGGTTTTCTGTATATAGTTGTAGAAATAGTGCCAGTAGCTCCTTTCTTTATCAATAAATCCAAAAACTCAACTTGATCTCTGGAGGTATGGTAGGTAAGGAACAAATTGAGATCGTTTTCGTTCAAAGCCTCAAAAAACTTCACACAGAGATCATGTGGCCCCTGCCATAATATTAATAAATCGTCAATAAATCTGTACCACCCAAGTATATATGGGTGGTACAGCTTAAATTTTTCTGACCACACGATCTCTCGTTCCCACCATCCAAGATATAAATTAGCAATCGAGGGGGCACACTTGGCCCCCATCGCAACGCCTCTTACCTGTAAGTAGAATCTTGAATCAAAAACAAAGAAGTTGTGCGTTAAAACAAATGCAATCAGTTCCAAAAGAAACTCTTTTTTCTGTACAGTAAAATTGCCCATATCAAGGAAATATCTGATGGATCTGATACTTTCTGGATGTCCCACGTTTGAATATAGTGACTCAACATCACATGTAATTAGTATGGTGTCGTCAGACAATTCTAGGCCATCGAGATGGTTCAAAAGATCACCCGTATCCCTTATGTATGACTCTAATGATGTCACCATTGGTTGTAAAAAAGAGTCAATAAATTGACTGGCTTTTTCTGACCACCTGTCATGTTTCATGAGGGGCTAGAATACCAGGATAGTATAAACACCCCCCAAATGACCCCATTTTGGAAAGAAGACATCCCAAAGTATTCACTGAGAGGCATAGTGAGTTCATAGAAGATATTATTTTTTGTCACAAGTTAGCGGAAAAAAAAAAGAAGAAAAAAAAAAGTTTCCATTTCTGCTAACTTGTGACAAAAAAAAAATGAAATCTGCCACGGACTCACTATGCCCCTCTCTGAATACCTTGAAGTGTCTACTTTCCAAAATGGGGTCATTTGTGGGGTGTGTTTATTGTCCTGGCATTTTGGGGGGTGCTAATTTGTAAGCACCCCTGTAAAGCCTAAAGGTGCTCATTGGACTTTGGGCCCCTTAGCGCAGTTAGGCTGCAAAAAAGTGCCACACATGGGGTATTGCCGTACTCAGGAGAAGTAGTATAATGTGTTTTGGGGTGTATTTTTACACATACCCATGCTGGGTGGGAGAATATCTCTGTAAATGACAATTGTTTGATTTTTTTTACACACAGTTGTCCATTTACAGAGATATTTCTCCCACTCAGCATGGGTATGTGTAAAAATACACCCATAAAAAACACACTATACTACTTCTCCTGAGTACGGCGATACCACATGTCTGGCACTTTTTTGCACCCTAACTGCGCTAAGGGGCCCAAAGTCCAATGAGTACCTTTAGGATTTCACAGGTCTTTAGGATTTCACAGGGTGCAAAAAAGTACCACACATGTGGTATCGCCGTACTCAGGAGAAGTAGTATAATGTGTTTTAGGGTGCATTTTTACACATACCCATGCTGAGTGGGAGAAATATCTCTGAAAATGGACAATTGTGTGTAAAAAAAATCAAACAATTGTCATTTACAGAGATATTTCTCCCACCCAGCATGGGTATGTGTAAAAATACACCCCAAAACACATTATACTACTTCTCCTGAGTACGGCGATACCACATGTGACACTTTTTTGCAGCCTAGGTGCGCTAAGGGGCCCAACGTCCTATTCACAGGTCATTTTGAGGCATTTGTTTTCTAGACTACTCCTCACGGTTTAGGGCCCCTAAAATGCCAGGGCAGTATAGGAACCCCACAAGTGACCCCATTTTAGAAAGAAGACACCCCAAGGTATTCCGTTAGGTGTATGGCGAGTTCATAGAAGATTTTATTTTTTGTCACAAGTTAGTGAAAAATGACACTTTGGGGAAAAAAACAATGAAAAACAATTTCCGCTAACTTTTGACAAAAAATAAAATCTATGAACTCGTCATACACCTAAAAGAATACCCTGGGGTGTCTTTTTTCTAAAATGGGGTCACTTGTGGGGTTCCTATACCGCCCTGGCATTTTACGGGCCCAAAACCGTGAGTAGTCTGGAAACCAAATGTCTCAAAATGACTGTTCAGGGGTATAAGCATCTGCAAATTTTGATGACAGGTGGTCTATGAGGGGGCGAATTTTGTTTAACCGGTCATACGCAGGGTGGCCTTTTAGATGACAGATTGTATTGGGCCTGATCTGATGGATAGGAGTGCTAGGGGGGTGACAGGAGGTGATTGATGGGTGTCTCAGGGGGTGGTTAGAGGGGAAAATAGATGCAATCAATGCACTGGGGAGGTGATCGGAAGGGGGTCTGAGGGGGATCTGAAGGTTTGGCCGAGTGATTAGGAGCCCACACGGGGCAAATTAGGGCCTGATCTGATGGGTAGGTGTGCTAGGGGGTGACAGGAGGTGATTGATGGGTGTCTCAAGGTGTGATTAGAGGGGGGAATAGATGCAAGCAATGCACTGGCGAGGTGATCAGGGCTGGGGTCTGAGGGCGTTCTGAGGGTGTGGACGGGTGATTGAGTGCCCTAGGGGCAGATAGGGGTCTAATCTGATGGGTAGCAGTGACGGTGGGTGATTGATGGGTAATTAGTGAGTGTTTAGGGTAGAGAACAGATGTAAACAATGCATTCGGGAGGTGATCTGACGTCGGATCTGCGGGCGATCTATTGGTGTGGGTGGGTGATCAGATTGCCCGCAAGGGGCATATTAGGTTCTGATCTGATGGGTAACAGTGACAGGTGGTGATAGGGGGTGATTGATGGGTAATTAGTGAGTGTTTAGGGTAGAGAACAGATGTAAACACTGCACTTGGGAGGTGATCGGACATCAGATCTGTGGGCGATCTATTGGTGTGGGTGGGTGATCAGATTGCCCGCAAGGGGCAGGTTAGGGGCTGATTGATGGGTGGCAGTGACAGGGGGTGATTGATGGGTGATTGACAGGTGATTGACAGGTGATCAGGGGGATAGATGCATACAGTACACAGGGGGGGTTCTGGGGGGGGGGTCTGGGGAGAATCTGAGGGGTGGGGGGGTGATCAGGAGGGAGCAGGGGGCAGTTTAGGGAATAAAAAAAGAATAGCGTTTACAGATAGTGACAGGGAGTGATTGATGGATGACTAGGGTGGTGATTGGGTGCAAACAGTGGTCTGGGGGGTGGGCAAGGGGGGGGTCTGAGGGGTGCTGTGGGCGATCAGGGGGCGGGGGGGGGGGAAATCAGTGTGCTTGGGTGCAGACTAGGGTGGCTGCAGCCTGCCCTGGTGGTCCCTCGGACACTTGGACCACCAGGGCAGGAGGCAGCCTGTATAATACACTTTGTATACATTACAAAGTGTATTATACACTTTGTATGCGGCGATCCGGGTGCTAATAACCCGCCGGCGCTTCCGAACGGCCAGCAGGTTACAGCGCGAGGGGGGCGGAGCCCATGCCCGTACAAGGACCGCCGCCTCTGTGCATGCGGCTGTCCTTGCGGGATCCACTTGCCGGCCGCCTCTGTGCAGTGGGCGGTCGGCAAGTGGTTAAAGCAGATCGCAAATGAACCGCTATGATATCAACTCTCTCATAGAGAATCCTTGCACAAGCGTTTCAGGGCGATTTTAAAAATCACCTGCGCTTAAAATTTTACAAAAAACACCTATAATGTGAACAAGGCCTAAATGTACATAATGAATCACACTAAAATCATAAAAACACTTAAAAGTGTTCTTGTAAGGCCCCTATTTGCATATATACCATAGAATCAACAATGAATATTATAACACTACAGATCACAGTAAAATAAATATCTCTGTGGTTCCGACAGGATCCGCTTAGATAGAAACCCATGTTTCATTCAATTATATCATATAAAGCAAGATCTGTTCCAGTATTTAAAATTACTGTGCAAATAAAATATCCAATATTTAAGGTGCAATGCCTGATGTACAGGTGATGAAAAGGGGAAAAAATGCAAAAGTGCCCCAAAAAAAAAAACCGGTAGAGAAATATAATTTTAGGTGCAAAAACACAGTGACCTGTCAGAAAGTGGTATAGTGCAGGAGATAGTGCTACAGGGTTGGGAACAGCATACAAATGTCAGACCTAGATACTGCATGAGTAGCAAAGGATGGAGGGATACTTATCAAGATTGTGTTGCACTAGTCCCGGTAAGCACCATGATCCACATTGGGCTCTATTCTCAATGGTTTTCCGCATGCGGAAATGCACTTGCGGTAAATTCCCGACCGAAAAAAAACCATCTTGACATTCACAAATGTTTACGCATGAAATTTATCGCATAAAAAATGCGGTAAAAGTCCGCAAAAGTCGATAGTTTCTGCAAAAAATCAAAATTCACCAAAAAAAGAGGCGCCTTATTTCTGACTTAACTACTGAATTTTTATCACCCACTAGTACTTGGTGATATATATCGCTTCTCATTGACTTAAATGGAGTCTGGAGCCTTGAGTGCTGTGTTTGCTAGACTTTCATTTTTTTTTTTTTTCTTTGGACAAGTTTCTTTATGCAACTTTTTTTCTGCATGGTTTCCGCATGTTTACTATGTAATTACGCATGTTTCCCAAATTTTTTTACGCATTGTTCCCGCATGCGGGAAACATGCGGAACATTTTTAGTGAATTTGGAAAAAATGCGGAATTTATCACATGCGGTAATATAGCGGTAAAGAATCTCTTACCGCATGTGTGATTGAGAATAGAGCCCAATGTGGCAAATGAGGGGATAAGGCAGTCCGACATGCTTCTCAGTTGAGTGAAAGAAGGTGAAGTCCGCTCAACCCCGATGAAAAAGAGCAGAGCAGGAACCAGGCAACTCATACCCCGACAACAGACCGCAGAAAAGGTGAAGTTCCGCTCATTGCTCCAAATGTATCAAAATCTTTATTAAGTACAGGTTACATAGCTTGAAGATTCGCTAACATGTTTCGGACACACTCTGGTCCTTAATCATAGCATGAATCTGAATTAAAACATAGAGTTTAAATACCTACAACCACACCCTTGCCTCACCCAAACAAATCTAGGGGACCGCCCACAGGAGGTCCACTATATTGAGGGGAGGTCATAATGCATAAAACAATGATAAAAGAAGCAATTCATACAATTGAGGAAAAAGGTGTAACACAGATTACACGCAGTCACATGTATGGGTGTTGAAATACAGTCGATGTCGGTGACTTCCGGTTCCGGCGCCTGGATGTAAGCAGGAGGGGAGAAGAGCTCCGCAGACCGCGCTGACTATTATCAGCCGCAACAGCTTCTAAAGTGCCCCCACTCACTCGTGCAAGCTGCGGACATCCCCCAGTGTAATCAGCGCTCCCCCCGGCACCGAACATGGACCGCTATGTAATGCGGTCGGGCCGCAAGAGAAGCAAGGAGGGCGAGGAAGGAGAGGAAGGCAAGATGGCGCCTGACGCCTCCCCGCAGAACTCCAATGCCGGCAGTCAGTCCCCAGAGTGGGAGAACAGTCAACAGCGTGACGGCTGGGACTCTGCAGCCGATCTCCAGGGAGCAGGTGAGCAGATGTCCACAGTCGACTATAAAAGAATAGCCGCAGAGGTAGTAGCAACGCTTAAGCCTGAGTTACATGCTGCAATACAGGCCGCCCTGGACAGGTCCATGAGGGACATTCACAGGCAGCTGCAAAAGCACGAATCCAGATTTACACATGCAGAAGACCGCATACAAAAGCTGGAAGATAGAGAACAGCAGAGAGAGAGCAAGGTACAATTCCTCCTGGATGACAATAAGCAAATGTACTCTAAACTGCCGGATCTAGAAAACCGATCTAGACGAAACAATATCAGAATTGTAGGCCTCCCAGAATCTATGCAAATGCAAGCCCTCCATGATTTTTCTGCTGCGACACTACCCAAACTGTTAGGCCTAAAGAAAGGGTACAAAGTGGAACGATCCCACAGAGTCGGGCCCCCCCGCAAACCAGATGACAAGAAACCCCCTAGAATGGTAATGACCCGCTACCTTGATTTTGCAGATAAAACTGCTATAATGAGGGCATACAGGGCAATGGAGGGCCCCCTTGATTTTCAGGGCAACACCATCAGGCTATTTAATGATTACTCTGCAGAGGTCTCTAGACAAAGATAGGCCTTCAACCCTGCGTGTGCCTTATGTATCCAGAAGAAAATAAAATTCTCTTTGCAATACCCTGCTACACTAAAGATTACAGACGGAGATGAAGAATTGCACTCCTTCACATCAGCAAAGGAAGCTTTAAAATTCCTAAAAAACAAGAATTTTCCTCCACCACAGAACCTTCCAGAATGACTTTATTGTGTATTTCTTTGGAAACATCCTCAGAACCACTAGGGGGCACTGTTGCACTAGTAACAATCCACGGTGCTGGAAAACTTTTACCATCTCTTAACTTTGAAACTCACACAGCACGCAGGAACACTGTTTAAAACTTACTTACAAAGGCTGTATATAAGGAGGCCAGGTCTTGGAGCTACTATAGAACTAACTGCTTCCAGGGAAGAAGTTAAGCCTCTTTTCCCATGGTTTGGTTTTCGGTTTTGTTTTTTTTGTTTCTTCTAAAAGCTTTTCAAATTCATGGAGACCCGATGCTACATGAACATTTCCAGCACGACATGTTCCACGACTCCGTCCGTGGCTTGCTGGAATGCTTCCAACTCCATATAATTATATATGCATCTGATTTCCAGCCACGATTTCACTGTTCAGGGGGGAAGGGGGGAGGGTTACAGTTGGTCAATCCTTTCTATTGCCTAATGTTTGATGTTTTATGGGACGTGAAACGCGCAGTCGGACTCTTAGACCATGGTTAAGATGTCTTTCAAAATTACTAGTTGGAATGTGAAGGGACTTAGATCCCCAGGTAAGCGCTGTAACGATTGTGGGATATCTCCGTGTTCACCGCACAAAGATGTGCGCTGACACTGCGGAGGTCCTCCACAAGCGTGTCAAGATACTAGAACCCAGCTTTTGGTGCAAGCACCAGTAGAGGGAAAATTCCTGTCGGCAGATGGCGCTGGGGAGTGCAGAGGAACCAATCCTCTGTACCTCCACAAATGCCAGACAGTAATTTGTACGAAGCGCAGAACGCAATCGCAAGAGAGGCGATTGCGAATGAGATTGAGCAAAGGGATAGGTTGTATGTGTGTGCGCCAATCTAGTCGCCACCCCGCGACCGCGCACACACAACAGCAGATACGAAACAGGAACGCGATCGCGAGAGGTGCGATCGCCAGACGTGACACAAGGCAGATCAGAATAGAATACGAGGGTAGCAAAGGCACAGCAAATACAATGAGAATATACGGAAAATAATAAACGCTAGCTAACCGCGAACACCGCACTCATTCGCAACAGTGCACGCGGTTATGCGCGGTCTCCACGTGATAAGCACAATAGAGACAAGCACGCCTAACTAACCATCAACAGACAAACACGAAACAAAGAACGTGAACGCTTGCTTAACGGTTACCTCATCGAGCCCACAGCAAGCGCCCGTATCAGACAAGACAGACAAACGAGAAACAGGAACTAGGCAGAAAGGATCCACCGCTCTTCCGCCAGAGCAAGTGTGATCCAAGCAGGAACACAGATCAGAAAGATCCATAGCCGCTAACGCTAGCGGCTAGTGCGATCTAAACAAGACAGATCAGAAGAGGTAGCCGGTGGCAACCGCTGCTCCAGCTTACACTCCAGGAACTCAGATCAGAAGGATCCACAGCCGCTACCGCTAGAGGCTAGTGAGATCCAAACAAGACAGAGCGATTCGCTATCAACCGCCGCTGGTGACAGCGCAATCGCGACAGACAAGACAAGACAGAAGAGGCAGTACAAATTATACACAAACTGACTGCACTAACTAGGAATGCAAGGAGCACTCCCCAAGAATTAACTATACTAAGATAGCAGTGGCTGACACTCCAGGTGAGTCCAGCAGGAACAAACCTCTATGAGCAGCGAAGCATTGTGGGACACACATACTACTTATAGTACACGCCTCCAATGAATGTGGCCAGGCAATTTGCATGACAACGTATGCAAATTCCTCAGCAAGCACAAGCTGCAAAACTGACAGAAGGTCTACTTTCCAGAGTCCTGCAGCATGCAGACCTGAATAATGATCAAAAGGCTGCCTGCCTGCGCAGGCAGCTGAGCGGATCGTTACAGTACCCCCCCCTCTAGGGACGAATTCCAGACGTCTTTCAAAACTGGCGTTACCAAAAAACTCTAACTGAAGACTCATGAAGGTCGGGGCAGCCCGACAAGGTCCAATTCCAGAGTCAGTCCACCCGAAACCGACCTCATCGGAAACAGAAGCCACCGAAACATGCCCATCAGTACTACCAGTCTTAGCGTAACACCCATCAGGACTGTGGATACCAGAGAAAAAGCCATCGACACCCTCCAGACAATACCCATCACCTTCCAAGGAGCGTCCGAAAATACCAAACCTGCCACAATACCTGTTCGAAGTGTCCCTTACAACACAAAAGCCACCATTGATCTTATCCAGAGGACCAAGCAAAATCTCTCCCGGAATCTCCCAGAACCTTTTGAAGCTCCACAGAGATCCCAAGAGGGCAGAACAATCACCAGGCTCACATGGAGAATTACCAAGAACCCCCATGGAACCAATGACAATTCCAGATTCAGAATTACGAGGACACCCATCAAGATCAAGACTTTCAGGGACCACTTCTGGGCATGCAAGCAGGCAGGCTAAATCAGAGCATGTCTCCACCGAGGAAGCATCTGAGTACGCTGGTAACCGAGGCACACTTGGGCTTTCTGGGTCACAGAGCACTGGACTTTCACAAGAAGACTCGGATACAAATTCAGAAATTTCTGTGACAATAATATCATCATTGACTACATATGAGTGAAGCTCCATCAGAGCTGAAAAGGTAGCCAGCAAGGCAGCAATGCCTACGGAAGAGGGTAACACCTCAGAAGGACTTGGGGGGCAGGAGACATCTCCTACAAGTTCTGCACCCTTTGGGAGGAACTCGGAGACCTCCAGAACATCAAACAAGACCTCAGGAACATCTTTTTTCAAGTTTTCTCGGAAGGATTCTGAACTATCCATGTTACAGGGCAAAACTGGAACTTTATTTTGTGGACAGGGCAGATGTCCCAGGAATGGTTCCACCATAACCTGAGACTAGATCTCATCATCATGATGGGAATGTACAGTATATTTACTGGAACACACACTGACTCCCTAACTTCATTCTCACTGTACCCAGAATTCTGTGTGGCAGTCAAACTAGCTTGTAACTCCAAAACTGCAGAAAAACAGGTGAGTATAGTGGCAATACCTAGACAAGCCTCTAGGGACACTGCAGGAGACTCTAAACAAGGCCATCTTAACTCATCCAGAGTACAGGGTGCAGAATCAGCACTTTCCTCAGAACAAGAAAGGGACTCACAAATGTCAGTGTGATTGGACATCATATTGTTATTCATGGTACAGGGCAGGCTCAGAGAAACTTTCTCTGGACCCAGCAGAGATGTTTCAGAGTCAGATTCGCAAAACCGAAGCGCTGTCTCACTCTTAGATTCGGCTAACAATGTCAAATCCGAGGAGCCAGAACGCAAAACCTGCGAATCCAAGATCGCTTTAGGTTGTGAAACTGACGCTTCCATAGCGCAAATCTCCGCGATCTGCGGAGCAGACTGCAAGGCATCTAGGGTCGAAACACTGGAGCAATTGTCCCCAGGCAACGGGCCCTTACAGGTGTGAACAGGGTGAGACAGAGACTCATCTGCAGAAGAAATAGCGACATCAACAGAATAAACTTTATTAGGCATATTAATTTCACTTTTGATGCTGCATAGTTTAGGAATTTTTCCCATAGCAGGATCATAGATGGAAGATCTTAAAGATCTGTTCTTAGATGACAAGGGATCCCACATATCTTTGAGAAAACTGGCACATTCATGTTGATCACAATCTGCAGGAACATCTGAGAAACAGGCATTACATCGCATAGATTCAAACTTCACGCAATCAGGAGAGAATCTTTCAAGATTCGCACAGGAATCAACCACAGTAGTGCACCCATTCATGTCAGGTCGCACAATATCTAGACTCACATGCTTTACCCCAGAAAGGCAGGAACAATCATCCGATAACGATGTCTCTTTATTGAAGTCAATTGATTGGTGTGTGTGCAATTCATCCAAAATCGTCTGCCACACATAAGTCACCGGATTCACAAAACATTCGTCACACTCATCAGAGTCAATCAAAGCGTACACCGAATCAAGACAAGCATAAAGAATCTCTGCGCTTTTTGCGATGTAAAAATCGCAAAACGCCTTCCAATCAATCTCGAACTCCTCAATTAATGCTCCAATATCCCATGGAGCAAATGGGGGTTCAAACAACTCGGTTTCCAAGAAACCCTCATAAGGGTTGGGGTCAGGAACATGCAAAGACTTTCTCACTCCTTTAATATAGAAAATAATTCTGCCTATCAAAGGATCCACAAATGCCCTTTCTTGGGGTAATGAAACCTGAGACTGAGAAATTTCAGACTTTACAGAAACAATTTTTTTATTTGTAGTTGCTATGGGCAACGGATTTTTCAGCTGAGAAGTCTTCCTTTTTTTCCTGCTTTTAGTCCTTGCTACTTTAGGTGGCTGCTGTTTAGACACAGGGGAATAGTTACTGCATTCATTTTCAAACTGAATGGTTTTGCATGAAGTAGGTAGAGCAGCTGACTCATTAGCAACTACACACTCATACAGGGCAGGTGGCAAGCAAGGCAACTCAAACCAGTAGGAGAATGTAAATGTAAGAAACTGATATAGATTATCATTCCAAGAATTGTCTTGCAAGATTTCATGAGCCCATACAAACAGACCATCTTTCAAAAGCACATAAGCTAATTGGAGAGCAGACGTGGACGGATCAGTAATTTGAAAAGTAGGATTCAGACAAAATTTTACGCATTCAGAGAGAAAATCCTCTTTCGTCTCTGAATTTAATATTTTGAAACTCTTAAAGACACAGGAACCATACTCAGCAAAATCGTACAAATCAGAAATTCCCTCTACACTGGGGTTTTGGGTTGGGCTGCTCATAATGTAACGATTGTGGGATATCTCCGTGTTCAGCGCACAAAGATGTGCGCTGACACTGCGGAGGTCCTCCACAAGCGTGTCAAGATACTAGAACCCAGCTTTTGGTGCAAGCACCAGTAGAGGGAAAATTCCTGTCGGCAGATGGCGCTGGGGAGTGCAGAGGAACCAATCCTCTGTACCTCCACAAATGCCAGACAGTAATTTGTACGAAGCGCAGAACGCAATCGCAAGAGAGGCGATTGCGAATGAGATTGAGCAAAGGGATAGGTTGTATGTGTGTGCGCCAATCTAGTCGCCACCCCGCGACCGCGCACACACAACAGCAGATACGAAACAGGAACGCGATCGCGAGAGGTGCGATCGCCAGACGTGACACAAGGCAGATCAGAATAGAATACGAGGGTAGCAAAGGCACAGCAAATACAATGAGAATATACGGAAAATAATAAACGCTAGCTAACCGCGAACACCGCACTCATTCGCAACAGTGCACGCGGTTATGCGCGGTCTCCACGTGATAAGCACAATAGAGACAAGCACGCCTAACTAACCATCAACAGACAAACACGAAACAAAGAACGTGAACGCTTGCTTAACGGTTACCTCATCGAGCCCACAGCAAGCGCCCGTATCAGACAAGACAGACAAACGAGAAACAGGAACTAGGCAGAAAGGATCCACCGCTCTTCCGCCAGAGCAAGTGTGATCCAAGCAGGAACACAGATCAGAAAGATCCACAGCCGCTAACGCTAGCGGCTAGTGCGATCTAAACAAGACAGATCAGAAGAGGTAGCCGGTGGCAACCGCTGCTCCAGCTTACACTCCAGGAACTCAGATCAGAAGGATCCACAGCCGCTACCGCTAGAGGCTAGTGAGATCCAAACAAGACAGAGCGATTCGCTATCAACCGCCGCTGGTGACAGCGCAATTGCGACAGACAAGACAAGACAGAAGAGGCAGTACAAATTATACACAAACTGACTGCACTAACTAGGAATGCAAGGAGCACTCCCCAAGAATTAACTATACTAAGATAGCAGTGGCTGACACTCCAGGTGAGTCCAGCAGGAACAAACCTCTATGAGCAGCGAAGCATTGTGGGACACACATACTACTTATAGTACACGCCTCCAATGAATGTGGCCAGGCAATTTGCATGACAACGTATGCAAATTCCTCAGCAAGCACAAGCTGCAAAACTGACAGAAGGTCTACTTTCCAGAGTCCTGCAGCATGCAGACCTGAATAATGATCAAAAGGCTGCCTGCCTGCGCAGGCAGCTGAGCGGATCGTTACAAGCGCTCAGTGATCCTGAGACACCTAAAAAAAATTCACACTGACATAGCCTTATTACAGGAAACCCACCTAACCAAAGAACAATTCACCTATATGAAAAAGTCATGGGTTGGACAGGTCTTTGGCTCTCCATCCCAAGAGAGGAAATCAGGGGTGCTAATCCTAATTCATAAAAATTTCCCGGGGGAAATGATAGAATATAGCAACGATGATAAAGGGAGATGGGTAAAGATCCGACTGCGGGTTCACTGCGAAGAATATGAGATTATGAGTGTGTACGCCCCAACAGATGAAGATAGGGGTTTTTTAGATCTCTCCTTGCTACTACACTATCAGCCAATACAGCTAAGTTCATACAAGGGGGGGACTTTAATTCACTAATGCATACTAAAGAGGACAGATCTGGGTCTTCCTTAATCAACCCTTCAATTAGAAACAAATCAAAACTGTTGGTAGATTATGCAAATGAAGCCGGTCTATGTAATAGCTGGAGGACCCTCCATCCTGATGAATCCCAATACACTTTCTCAGGGCCGGATTTGTAACTTTCACCGCCCTAGGCCAAATTTCTCCAACCGCCCCTTCAGAGACTAAATAGAGCCTACACATGTATTTTAGCTCTGTATATGATAGACTGCATTACAGAACATAGACTGGCAATGTACCAGACTGTGGTATTTATATTCGCCACCACATCCTCCAATCATACTAAGTAAACTATGACTATGGTACATGACTATGTACTCTGTAAAGTGATGCAGGAGATGTCAGAGCTATATAAATACATAGTAATAATATGGTAGGACATAAGACTATGACTATGGTAGGATTAGATTGTGAGCTCCTGAGGACAGTCAGTGACATGACTATGTACTCTGTAATGTGCTGCAGGAGATGTCAGTGCTATATAAATACATGGTAATAATATGGTAGGACATAAGACTATGACTATGGTAGGATTAGATTGTGAGCTCCTGAGGACAGTCAGTGACATGACTATGTACTCTGTAATGTGCTGCAGGAGATGTCACTGCTATATAAATACATAATAATAATATGGTAGGACATTAGACTATGACTATGGTAGGATTAGATTGTGAGCTCCTCTGAGGACAGTCAGTGACATGACTATGTACTCTGTAATGTGCTGCAGGAGATGTCAGTGCTATATAAATACATGGTAATAATATGGCAGGACATTAGACTATGACTATGGTAGGATTAGAGTGTGAGCTCCTCTGAGGACAGTCAGTGACATGACTATGTACTGTGTAAAGTGCTGCAGATGTCGTCAGAGCTATATAAATACATAATAATAATATGGTAAGTCGTTAGACTGACTATGATAGGGATTACATTGTGAGCTCCACAGTAGGCAAGAGGGCTGTGAGAGTAAGAGGGAGGAAGGGATTGAGGGCAGAGAGAGAAAGATGGCACAAAAAGAGTGAGGCTGGGCAGAAAGGGAATAGAAAGTAAAGAGTGGGCAGGGGTTAAAAGATGCAGGTGGACACAAAGCACTTATTATAGAGAGGGTAGATAGAAAGAGGGCAGGGGGTGCAGAGAAAGTTAGAAAAAGGGCATGGAGACAGAGCAAAAGAAAGTTTTGTATGCATATGTACAGTTATACACAAGTGTAATTACACTGCTATGCTTGTCATAAGTATCATTCAGCCTCCCTGCCCACACACTAACCACACAGTTGCTAGAGAACAAGAAAAAGCAGGCACCCTACACTGTCTCCCTTCTCACCCCTGTATCCTGTGATGAAGGAATGGTGTATGTCAGCTCACGGAGGGGAGAGGGGGGAGGGTCGTTCAGCCAGACAGCCTGTCAGTGTCACATTCCAGCACAGCAGACGCTGCCTGCTCCGTCCATCCACGTAATCAGATACTACCTCTCTCCTGTGCAGCGCTGGTTAGAGGATTATCACTTAAGTTCCCTGTGTCAGCTGGCTGCCTCTCTCCTCTTCCTCCTGGAGCAGCCATGGCCTCACTGCCGCTGTCTGCAAATACAGAAGTGGGGCGGAGAGCACTTAGAGCCTCTGTATGCATAGTAGCTGCATCATGGCAAGTCACTCACTTGCCTGTTCTGCTGATGTTATCTGCCCTGTGTCACCCCCGTCTCCCATTGCCCGCCATTCTGTACCTTCTCCAGAGTCCATGAGCTTCCCAGTTCCCACTTGCAGCAATCAGAAAATCCGCCTGCAGTCTCCACCAATCAGGTCCCAGCACCAGCCATCCACCAATCGCAGTGCAGCATTGGCATTTCCTCATGCTGAATCCACAGAAATGATTGGCCGAAACTGAATATGGGGCAGGGGGCGGAGGCACTACCAGTAAATGACAGCGAGCTCGTCTGTAAAGATGTAGCTGCTGCTCCGTCCTGATGCAAAACTAAAGCTGTCCCTGTTTTAAGCAGCCGGCACCGCTGCTGCACACACAGACAGTGTGTGCAGAGCAATGCAGGGGGACGGTTGCGGACAGCATGGCAATTGTGGGGATGACATGGACAACTGTTGGACACTACCTGTTTGTTGACCCGCCCCTCCCTAAGCTCCGCCCTAGTCCCGGGCCTATTTGGCCTGCCCACAAATCCGGCCCTGCACTTTCTACTCAAACCCCCATAACTCCTGGTCTCGATTAGACTATTTTTTCACCTCGCCCCTTCTAATGCAACAGATTGAATCCGCAGAAATTCTCGACCTCTTAATCTCAGATCACGCCCCTGTACAATTATCAGTACTCCCTAAAATGCCGAAAGGCTCTGATATTCTCTGGAGATTTCCAAACTACTTATATCAGGATGAAGGGTTCGCAGCTCTACTCCAGCAATGGTGGTGGGAATACAAGGAAACAAACAAAGAGCATAGGGGTAATGTCTTTCTATTCTGGGAAGCGGCCAAACCGGTCCTTAGGGGAAGAATAATCAGCTATGTAGCAGGGAAAAGGAAGCACTCAAATGCACAGTACTTGGAGTCAGTAGATACCCTACGTGCAGCGCATAAAAATTTCCTAGATAGGCCATCCCTAGAAAATAGGCTAGCTTGGCTACGAGCTAAGGGCCTGGCTGATCAATGCTTAAAAACTAGAGATAAATACCTTAAAACCTACAAAGACTTGTACTACCATAAATTTGGCAACAAAATGGGCACTCTACTGTCCAGATTAGCGAGACCCCCCCACACAAATTCCGTAATATCTAGCATATACATTAATCCAGACCAAATCACCCATGACCCACGTAAAATAAATAACACATTTAAAGTCTTCTACGAGTCCCTGTACCATAACCGAAAAACTCAAACGAGCCCCGTGCGAGACCAAGACCTGCTGAGAAACATTAAATTGCCTACGCTTAGCGAAGACGACCTTACTTTTCTCAATGCGGAAATAACTGAAGCCGAGGTCACTTCTACTATTAAACATTTAGCAAATAACAAGGCCCCCGGACCAGACGGATTAACCCCGGAATTCTATAAACTACTTAAAATCGACCTTGCCCCGATACTCACATCCCTCTTTAATCATATCCTAAAAGAAGGCAAATACCCTAACTTGGCAAACATAGCATACATTAAAATATTATTAAAACCAGGTAAGGACCCCCTGCTACCCAGCTCATATAGACCTATATCGCTCATAAACCAGGATCTCAAGCTTCTATCTAAAATAATGGCAGACCGCCTGGCAGAGCTGATGCCTAAACTAGTGAGCCCCCACCAAGCAGGCTTCATCAGACAGAGATCAGCGGTCTCAAATGTACGTAAACTATTAATAGCCCAAGACTATGTAAAAGCATACCCCGCCACATGCAAAAACTACGCTGTCCTATTAATTGACGCGGAAAAAGCTTTCGACAACGTGCAATGGGATTGGCTAGACAGAGTAATGGACAAGCTAAATATCACAGGCCCTTTCCGCAACCTAGTCAAAGCTACACAGACTGACCCCTGCGCCCAAATTTATACACCAGGATTTCTCTCCCCAAGGTTCAAGTTAGAAAAGGGAACAAGGCAGGGCTGCCCCCTGTCCCCCCTCCTCTTCAACCTAGCGCTGGATCCACTGACCCGGGTACTGGAAACACACATAGAAGGCATTCGCATAGGAGACACTACACTGACCCAAGCATTATTTGCTGACGATGTCATGATCTTCCTATCTGACCCCGCAAACCAATTACAAAAAGTTTTTAGCCTATTGGAAGAGGTGGGAAAAGAGAGTGGGTTTAAAGCAAATGTATCAAAATGCGAAATCATGTTCCTATCTAAACAGGCTCTGATCCCCCCACAATCCACTTATCCCATAAAAATATGCTCACAAGTTAAATATCTAGGACTGAACTTTAGTAGACACCCAGACACAGCTATACACACTTAACTACACACCTTTGATAGCCAAAATAAAACGCCAATTGTCGAGCTGGGCTTCTCTGCCAATCAACCTAGTGGGCAGAGCAGCACTACTCAAATCTGTCAGTTTTGGCAGGCTTCTATACCCACTCCAAACCCTACCAATCCTCATGAAACACATAGATATCAAAGAACTAAACAGGGCCTTTGCGCACTTCTTGTGGGGGAAAGGAAAACACAGGATTGCCCTTAGTAAACTCCAGATGCCCAAAGAAAAGGGAGGGTTAAATTTACCCGATATTAGACGCTACTAGAGATGAGCGTAATGACCTAATTACGATTTCGCGAAATTTCGCGTAATTAGTGTAATTACGATTATGGCCGTAAGTACATAATCGTAATGAAGAAGGATTTCGCGAAATTTCGCGTAAGCGTAATTTTCGCGTAATTTTTGCATTACAATGGTTATTTGTTCATGCCGTAATTTCGCATTAAACGCTACCGTAATTTCGCGTTAAACCGTAACGCTCCGTATAATATAAAAAAAGCAGCCGACTTTAAGGGTTAATAGCAAAGCCCCCTTAAATGCTAAGAGCCTCAAATTTGGAGAATATATTAAGGATAAATTTAAATAAATGATCCCACGCAATATCCTCGGAAATGTTCTTTCAGTTACAATGTAACAAAGTTATTACAATGTAACAACTTTGTTACATTGTAACTACGCCGCACCCGACGTCACTCGCCGCTCACCCGCCGCATACACTTACGCGTCCTTGCAGGACGCTAAGTCCCCGCCGGCTCCCGCTGTCCACCCCGCCCACATCTGTCACCCACATGTCACCCACATGTGAGTGACATGTGGGTGACATGTGGGAGAGGCGGGGAGGGCAGCGGAGCCGGCAGGGACTTAGCGTCCTGCACGGACCCGACAGAGCTCTGAGCTATAGCTCAGAGCTCTGAGAAGCATCTTTGTATTTTGGCTCCAAGGAGCCCCATTGGTCCTTAGCAGACCAATGGGGTTCCTTCAAATCAGAAGGAACCCCATTGGTCTGCTAAGGACCAATGGGGCTCCTTGGAGCCCAAATACAAAGATGCTTTCGAGAGCTCTGAGCTATAGCTCAGAGCTCTGTCGGGTCCTGCAGCACAGACGCGGCGGCGGCGGCGAGTGACGTCGGGTGCGGCGTAGTTACAATGTAACAAAGTTGTTACATTGTAATAACTTTGTTACATTGTAACTGATAGAACATTTCCGAGGATATTGCGTGGGATCATTTATTTAAAGGGACAGGTAAGTATTAATGGTTAATTAAGAATATTAAAGGACTTTTTTCGTGGTTATGTTTTTTGTTCAATTAAAATACTTTTTCTATGTGTTTGTGTGTTTATTTACTTTTAACTCTTAAAGGAAATGGGTAAGGGGTACAAGTACCTCTATACTCATTTCTCCTGGGAGGGGGGGTGGGCATCTGGGGGACCCCTTTTTAAAGGGGACTCCCAGATTCCACCATGAACCCCCCACCCAGGAAATCGCCGCCTCCACCTCCACCGCCCATCGGAGGTGGAGAAGAGCCCCTTGTCCTTGGATTGGACAAGGGCTCGGAGGGGGAGGGGAAAGCTTGGCTGCCCCTCCCCTTCCGAGACCCCCCAATCCATGGACCATGCGGGCTGGTATAGTCAGGGTGCGGAGCCCCACGCGGCCGGTGCTCCGCATTCTGGCTATCCCAGCCTGCATGGGGGACAAGGGGTTAAAGAGGTCTGGGAGGGGGGACCCCACGTCGTTTTTTTTTAATATTTCCCACACTCAGAACGAAGTAAGTAAAACTCTTCCCACTTGGGGGAATCTATGAAAATAATACACTATTGTTACCTGTGCAAAAAAAACTGACATTTTCCGCATTTAAAAGACATTTTTGCCCTTGAAACTTAAAAATCGATTTTCTCAAAAACTATAAGGTCTTTTTGCAAAAATTTTGTTTCCTCTTATTCCCACTGATCCCCTTAATATACCCTAGGAATTTGGTGTTCCTAAACTTTAAGCAGGCTTTGCTATTAACCGTTAAAGTCGGCGGGTTTTTAAATGTATACATTTTTACTTTGAAACTTTAACATCGATTTTCTCAAAAACTATAAGGTCTTTTTGAAAAAAAAAATTTTCCTCTTATTCCTCCTGATCTCCTTAATATATTCTCTAAATTTGAGGCTCTTAGCATTTAAGGGGGCTTTGCTATTAACCCTTAAAGTCGGCGGCTTTTTTACATTATACGGAGCGTTACGGTTTAACGCGAAATTACGGTAGCGTTTAATGCGAAATTACGGCATGAACGAAACGCGAAATTTCGCGTTGAAAATTGCGCTTACGGTATTTTCAATTACGATTTTAATGGCAATTTCGCTACGCTAATTTCGCATCGTAATCGCAAATTTCGCATGCGTAATTATAGTAATGCGGAATTACGAAAATTTCAGCTCAACTCTAGACGCTACAACCTGGCGTGTATGACCAGACATATTAGAGACTGGATCAACGGCTCAAGCATCTTTTCAAATCACACTTTAGAGGCAGCACATGCTGAACCATGGACCCTATCGGGCCTTTTACACAGCAAAATCACATCTTTGCCCCTACGCCTCAGATACAGCGAAACGATGCGAGACACAATAATTACATGGAAAGAAATCTGCAAAAGATTTAAAATACCTTACCAGATTACAAAGTACATGCCCTTTTGGGGCAACCCTGGCTTCCCTCCCAGCCTGACACATAGGGGTTTCTTGGACTGGGAAAAGAAAGGACTAGTAAAACTAGGCCAACTCATACACCTAAGAGAAAATAAAATATTGTCCTTCTCAGAAACCAGAGCAAAATTCTCCCTCCCTCCTCACCACTTTCTGTACTTCGGACAGATGAGAGCCCACATAGCCAGCAAGCTGAAAGACCTATCTAGCTTAACACATATAAATGCATTTGACACCTTCATCGCCCCGCACCTAACAAGGGTATCCCTATCCCAACTTCAATCCTCCCTACAGACTCAGGATAGCCCCTCGAAGGCATGCCTTTCTTTCCAATCATGGAGCAAAGACTTATTAGACCCAAGCATACCATCCAAAATAATCTCAGGACTGGGAACTTTTAGAAAATTGATGATAGGGGAAAAATGGAGGGAATCGCACCTCAAGTTTATTCACAGAGCAAAATATGCTTTAAACATTAAATATACCAGACCCCCCCCCCCCCATACTACTCACCAAAATGCCCCAAATGCCAATTTCCAAATGCAGATATATTACATTGTGTATGGTCGTGCCCACATATTAGATTATTCTGGCTAAAGGTCCTAGATTACATCTATAAATTGTGCAAACAAAAATTGCAATTGGACCCAGCACTATTGCTATTTAATTTCCATGAGACCCCTGAGACACGAGATGGGGCGGAAAGCACAGCCAAGGGTGTGGGCCCTTTTCCACACTTGGTCATTATCGCATCCAGAAAAGTAATCTTCAACAAATGGATCCATGCAACACATCCCTCCATCTGGGATGTCAAGGAAGAACTAACACATTTGTTCAACCTGGACAGGCTGGACGCCCTAGTCCATAAAGAAAAACGGACTAAGCACCTCTTTAAAACTTGGAAGCCTTTCATTCTGGCTACCTTCACAACAGCGGAAAAAAATAAACTCATGGAACATTTCAAATATACTGGCTGGTACTGCACTGCTCAACTACAAGGCACCTTGGGCAGACTGGAAATTACAAATTAAAGGCATTTACCATGCTCTATGCTGGAAATAAATACTGCAGAAATAGGAGATTCTAGTAAAAATTCGTCCTAACAGCAAATCACTTGGGAAAGGATTGACCAACAGGGGTGGGTTAGGGAGGGGAAGTTAAAATGTTCTTCTGTTTTGTTGCCCCGGTTCGGGGGCAACCTCATGTGACATATGGACAAATATCAGGCACCCTTTTAATATCTTGTATGTCATATCACCCATGCTGGGCTATAACCTGGTGCCTCAGACTTCTTACGCTCCAGGAAACATGTTAACATCTGCTATTTGCTTTGTCATGTAAATTCCTGAAAAATCCAAATAAAATATGTTTTTAAAAAAAAAAAGAAATACAGTCGATGTCAAGTTGTGCACATAAACATAGAAAATGTATGTATATGCAAAGGATATAGAGGATACAGATAAAATCAAAAAACGATAGTGGCATGGGAGGGGAGGATCCCAAGTTGACTAAATAACACGACTAAGATCCCATCTAGAGTTGAGACCCTTCGGCATTCTCGTGTCCAACTGAAAGATCCAAAAAGCCTCACGTGTAAGTAAGGCCTTTTGTAGGTTCCCCCCTCTACGTGGTTTTGTGATGCGCTCTACTGCCTGAAATGAAAAAGATGACATATTGCCTGCATGTGCCTGTCTGAAATGCCTTGCTACATTAGATATTTCTGATGTTAACCATCCGGCACCCCTATAGTGCTCGGCAATACGCTCCCTTAAAGGGCGCGTAGTGCAGCCCACATATTGGAGACGACATTCGAGACAGGAAACCACATACACTACATGTCTAGTGCCACAATTAATATACTGCTTAAGGCGAAAAACCTTGCCACTCGAAAAAGAAGAAATCGTTTTTGTGGCTGTGTGCACAAAACAGTAGTTGCATGTCCGTATGCCACACTTGAATGAACCCACTGTGGTAAGCCAACATGGCTGACTATTATTAGTGGAAAAAAGGCTAGGAGAGAGGATACCTCCCAAGGTGGGGGCCCGTCTACTTGCAAACTTAACTCCCTTGCCTATCACTTCATCTATTTGTGGGTCCATGCGTAAAATAGGCAGCAGATCCTTAATCGTGGAAACCACATGGTTGTATTCCTCACTAAAGGCAGTGACAAATACTACATTGTTCTGATAAATGGTTTGATCAAGAGTACCAGACTTAGTCTGTAGCAATCGGTATCTGTCTTTACTAAGGGCAATTTGTCGTCCCCGTTTGATCATCCAGTTTGGGTAGCCCCGCTCCCTAAGGCAAGATGCAACCACATCACACTCAATATTAAAATTTTCCAATGAGGAACAATTACGACGCGCCCGAATGAATTCGCCGACAGGAATAGCCCTCACAGTATGTGATGGGTGACAGCTGTTAGCTCTTAGGGTGGAGTTCCCACTGCATGGTTTACGGTATGTCTTGGATTAAAGGATCTCAAAGATTCCTCACCCTTCAAGACTATATCTAGATAGCTTATTTCTTTGGGGGCCCACTGGAAAGTAAAAGACAGATTGAGATGATTTTCATTCAGAAAATCAACAAAGATTGGTACCTCACTGGGCATGCCATTCCAGACGACAATCAAATCGTCTATATATCTGCCATACCACACTATCCGATCCGAGAACCTATTCCTATCACTGAATAAAAAGAGCTCTTCCCACCAACCCATATATAGGTTGGCCAAAGAGGGGGAAAATTTAGCCCCCATAGATGCTCCACAGCGTTGTAGGAAAAATTCTGAATCGAACAGAAAATAATTATGGCTCAGCAGAAATTCAATGGCAAGCCCAATGAATGTACGCAAATCTGTAGAAAAAGAAGAATATAGCGCCATATGGTGGTGCACTACCTCGAGAGCAAGGGCATGAGGAATAGAGGAATAGAGTGCTTTAACATCAATAGTTATCCAACTATATTCCTTCTGCCACTTAAAGTCACGAAGGCTGCTCAGGATATGTTTTGTGTCTCTTACATAACCAGGTAGGCGCCTAACAAGTGGCTGGAAGTAACCATCAATCCAGTCGCCTAGGCGTTCCCCCAGAGAACCAATGCCCGCAACAATTGGTCTGCCCTCTGGGGGAAACCCAGGTTTGTGTATCTTAGGAAGATGGTGGAAAATTGGCACCACCGGCGACTGGACAGCAAGATACCCAGCCACTTTGCTCGACAGGATACCAAGACTTTCCCCCAAACGACAACAGGGAAAAGAGTTGTTTCTTATATTTCTCAGTTGGATCCTCACTGAGAGGTACATAAGTATTCAGATCCCTTAATTGTTGACAGGCCTCATTCCTATATACCTCGGAGTCTAAAATGACCACCGCCCCCCCCTTATCTGCATTTTTTATGATGATACGTGTATTCTTTTTCAGGGAGGCGATGGCCATTCGTTCTCCGGAGTTTAAATTGGATTTACCAAAAATCTTATTAGAGGCCAATTGGAGAAGTCTCTGTTCCACCCGAGTTTGAAAAACATCCACTGGAGTACTAGTTGCAGCGACAGGGTAGAAATCAGGATTGCGCGTGGTGACGGGTTTGACGTCATACTCAGATATGATAGGACTATGCTCTGTAAGCAAATGCTCCAAGTCTAAAAGAGATTTAATATCTTTAAAGCTCTGAATATCCGTCAAATCCATGGACCTCACATCCAAAGTTCCCTGTTCAATATCTGCGCTAGTTTCCAAAAAATGTTTTTTGAGAAGAACAGATCGGATAAATCTGTTCACATCTCTCAGAGTCGTAAACACATCAAAGTGGTGGGTAGGGGCAAAGGAAAGACCTTTAGACAACAATTGAAACTCCTCAGTGGAGATCACAGTTGCAGATAAATTTACAACTGTGTCCATTGAATCATTAGAGAGAAAGGGCTTCCTATGCCTTATGCCCGCTCGTCTGGTGCGTTTCCGCCTCTGCGTTTTCTGAACTTCCTCTGCCTCCTGT
Organism: Hyperolius riggenbachi; assembly: GCF_040937935.1. NCBI lineage: Eukaryota > Metazoa > Chordata > Amphibia > Anura > Hyperoliidae > Hyperolius > Hyperolius riggenbachi. Next base: position 204,051,382 of record NC_090652.1, read on the forward strand.
AATACCCTTGGGGAGGAGGAGGAACCTGCTGGTTTTTTGGGACGGACTTGTGAGAAATAATCGGGACTGTTGGACCACCAGAAGCACCTTGCGAGTTGACACTAGAACCATCAGAGAGTTCAGATTGAGAGTCTGAGGTTTCAGGGGAACTAAAAGTGACTTTTTTAGATGGACCAGATTTGGGGCGAGGTTTACTTTGTCGGGGAGGTCTGAACTTTCCCTCCCACCGTCCCCATTCATACACAACCCCTTTCTTGTAGTCATCAACATCCCGTAGATATTTGACATGTTTCGTGTCAGTGATCAAAGACTCCAATTTAGATATATTATCTTGTAATTTTTTATTCAGCTCCTCATAAGACTGAAGAGTGTTAAATTTAAAGAGAGTCTTTTTGATCTCTGACACCTGTAGTCGCAGATCCACGAGACGCTGTTCCTCATATACAATAATTAACTTCATTAGTTTTATTGAACAATCTAATAGGATAGCATTCCACTTCACAATAAACTGATCTGAGTAGACAGTGGTGGGAAGTTGGGAACCTTTTTAATCCTCAAACCTCGAGGAATAATGCAATCTGCAACATATTGTTTTAAACTAGTTAAATCCCACCATACTTTAGTCTCTTTCTGCATAATGTCCTCTAATTGAATGAAGGCAGCCTTGAGATTGGTCTCTGAGTGTACAGCAGAGACTCCTAGTTGTCTAGAAAAGACTGCAGCAAACTTAGATGTACGTTCAGGGTCATAGTCCAAATCACCCAATTGGATCAGGTGACCATCAACTGCGACCATAGAGGAGGACATAGATTGGTGTAGGAGATTCGTGTCCCCCATATTAATAGTCACATCACCAATAACAGCAGAGTCTGATATCATGCCCTCTTTCCCAGTATGATCAGAGTCTATAGGAGCAAATTGAGACCCTGACACATGCAAAAGGATTGCACTTGTATCCAGGTTAGATAAAGATGAATCAGGTAATGTACGATTGTGATTTACCTCTATTTGTTGGTTTCTCAGGATGTCAGTTTCATTCAAGTCATCTAGAAGTCCCTTCACCAGCTGGACACAATGAGGACGAACAGTTGCCGAAGCAACCAGCGGTCTCAAAGGGGATGCAATGGCGTCCTCATGCTCAGGTGATGCTAGATGGCGTGATCCCAACGGGGTCAGGGGCTGAAAGCTTGGCGGCAAGCCGCTGATGGAGGCGGTGTGCGGTAGACTCCCCACATTTTGCTGGACACCGTGAGAGGACCTCACCGGTATGACTGGAGCCGCTGTATCCTTACGTCGCGCTCCTGATGACGTCACCGCCGTCACCCCCGAAGTCCCGTCCGAAAGCGGAAGCACACCCGAAGCAGGGAGAACGCCCATCCCCGCAGCCAGGGAAGCCACCACAAGCCGAGACCCAGACACACCACCACTCGCAGGAGACCGCAGACCCCCCGCAGCTGGAGGAACCACAGACCGGCCAGCGCCAGGTAAAACAGGTGGCTTCAGATGACTTTGTATTTGGGAAAACGGAAGCACTGTAGATTCCATGAGTGCACTAGATGGCACCACTCCTGGTTCCACTCCAGCAGCTAAAGGATTCTCACCAAATGAGGAAACACTAGTAGATGACGTGGAGATGTTCACACTGTGTTTGGCAGCCACAGCAGGAAAGTATGATTTGATGGCAGAAACGTCCTTTGAGGTCCCTCCAAGGGTCCGACTGTGTGTAATACGTGGGTCTTTGTTAGCCATAGATTCACCGAACTTGAAGCTTTGTTGTATTCTGTATATGGAAATAATCAAAGCGATACAGGGGAGCAGACTTAGAGTATCCAAGCTGAGTGAAAGAAGGTGAAGTCCGTTCAACCCCGATGAAAAAGAGCAGAGCAGGAACCAGGCAACTCATACCCCGACAACAGACCGCAGAAAAGGTGAAGTTCCGCTCATTGCTCGAAATGTATCAAAATCTTTATTAAGTACAGGTTACATAGCTTGAAGATTCGCTAACATGTTTCGGACACACTCTGGTCCTTAATCATAGCATGAATCTGAATTAAAACATAGCGTTTAAATACCTACAACCACACCCTTGCCTCACCCAAACAAATCTAGGGGACCGCCCACAGGAGGTCCACTATATTGAGGGGAGGTCATAATGCATAAAACAATGATAAAAGAAGCAATTCATACAATTGAGGAAAAAGGTGTAACACAGATTACACGCAGTCACATGTATGGGTGTTGAAATACAGTCGATGTCAAGTTGTGCACATAAACATAGAAAATGTATGTATATGCAAACATGCTTCTCAGTTATTGCATTGCTTTGAGAGGAGGAAGCCCAAGTGCTGGGGTTTTGAAAACTTTTATTCCACATGATGCGTTACATCCATACAGGGGCATAACTAGAAATCACTGGGCCCCTCTGCAAAACTTTGAATGGGGCCCCTCTCCCTCGCTTTCTGCACAGGTAAACTGAGAACAAGGAATGATCAAAGAAATGCAAATTTTTCTGAGTTGATGCAAATTTTTGTGCATATATATTGCAGTTTGAAAATGGACCAATCAATTGAAACCCAGGTTTAAATTGATTGGTCTATTTTAAAGATGCATATATTTGCATATACATTTTCATAAAACGGAAGAATTTGCATCTCTTTGATCATCCCTACGGAGAACCAATGTTATTCAATTGGCTAGTGCACACTTAAGGCTCATACACACATCAGACCATAGTCTTTGGAAAATGAAAGATCACAGACCAATTTTACCCCCTTCCATGTAGTATGAGAGCCATACCTACACAGTCTATTCTATGGAGCTGAACTCCCCATCAGATAGAAATCTTTGCAAGATGCTGCACACACAGATGCTGTACAGACACAAAAGATCAGTATCTGCAAAAGATCTGTTCCTGCAAAAGATCCGCTCCTGCAAAATGCATTCATAGTCTATGATATCTGCAGATCATCATACACACCTTGTTTAACGGACATTCATCTGCAGATCAGATCCACCAGGATGGATTTTCAGATCTGCAGATGATTGTCTGATCTGCAGATGAATGTCAGTTAAACAAGATGTGTATGATGATCTGCAGATCTCATAGACTATGAATGCAATTTGCAGGAACGGATCTTTGACAGGAACAGATCTTTTGCAGATACTGATCTTTTGTGTCTGTACAGCATCTGTATGTGCAGCATCTTGCAAAGATTTTTTTCTGATGGGGAGTTCAGCTCCATAGAAAAGACGGGGAAGGTATGGCTCTCATACTACATGAAGGGTGGTAAGATTGGCCTGTGATCTTTCATTTTCCAAAGACTATAGTCTGATGTGTGTATGAGCCTTTAGATGTGTTTTCCCCATGCAGATCAAAACAGATAGCAGTGAAGCAATGTATGCATTTTCTCTATCAATTACATTGGCTTCTGTGATAACACATGCATGATTTCACACATACAGACACACATGGGGCTTGATTCACAAAAGCGTGATAACTGATAGCACGGCCGTGCTACGCAGTTACCACGCGATGTGACACGCGCAAAGGTTTTCCCTCGTAAAGGTTTACGCACGCGTGCTAACGACGGTTTGCACGCAGGAACATGCGCGTGATCGCAAGCAAGCCTTCATTTACCACATGGACATAAGCCTTTACGCGCGCAAAGGTTTCATCGCATTGTAACTGCATAGCACGGCCGTGCTATCAGTTATCACACTTTTGTGAATCAAGCCCGTGGTGTGCAGAAAACACATAAAAAAGACAGACGAGTGTGCTTCCAGCCTCAGCTTATTACACTCACTCTGTCCATCTCTGATGGAGCAAAACTGGCTAGGCAGACTTCCCCAGCATCACTACAGTACACAGCACTTGGGGAGAGATAGAGAGGTTGGGGGTTGGGTGCTGTACACAAGAGCCTGCTGCACACTGAATAGGGACTGTCTACAAATCTCTGTCTACAAAACTTTGTATGATTCCTTATCAGTGGCTGAGCAGATGCCGTCATTAACACAATTGTGCAAAGAGCAAAAAGCTTTTTTCTCTCCAAGCCTGACAAAATAGTGTGCAAGTGAGTAGGGAGGCTGGCTGGTATCTTACCATTGTGGCAGTTAAACTGCTGTTTAGGAAATGCTCTTGAAAACAAAGAAAACCCTGAGAATCCCCCATGAGGAGATGGACTGACCCAAAACCTTTCAGTTCTGCCAGATTTTAACTGCCTACTTTTTTTCGCAATAGTGGTCCTTTATATAAATAATGACCGAGGGTAATATGTCATATGATGCTGTTCGCCTGCAGTTATATTTACTTACATTTAGTACCTGGCCTCATACACCAAATAAGTTGTAGTGTTTAGTTCTCCCGGATTTTCCTTTTTTCTTGTCATTACATTCCTTTTCACTTTATCTGCTTTTCTTGCTGTCGCCATCAGATGTCAATGTTTCCCCATTGATGTTCTCAATGATCTGCTGAGCAAAATAAAAACATTCAGCTTCACTCACATCTTCACAAAAAGTGCAAATTTCATGACTTTCTCAACGGCAAATTGATTGGCATTGAAGAGGTTTACCCCTTTGGACATTTAAAAAAATGCACATGAACTCTGAATGTAATGTCCAGCACTTTTGCAGCTGCTTTGTGGGTCTCAGTGCTTTTAGAATATGCACCACAGAACATACTATCTTCTGTTCAATCGTTTATTGGTATCAGTCTGAAAGACCATTTCCTGCACAGAAAAGGATTAAGATGAACTGGGGCCCTAGGTAAGATTACAGGAAAATTGAATACTTACCTAATGGTAATTTTCCTTTCCTGTTGCCTCCATGGCAGCACAAACAGATGGGTTGATCCACCCCCTAAACCCTCATAGGACAGATTTTATATATTATAGTCCCCCTTGCTTCCTGCTGGCATTCTATTAACTCTAGTCCTCCCGAAGGATCTGGGAGGGTCTGTTGTGCTGCCATGGAGGCAACAGGAAAGGAAAATTACCGTTAGGTAAGTATTCAATTTTCCTGTATTCCTGTAGCCTCCATGTTAGCACAAACAGATGGGTATTAACTATCAAAATAATACACGGGAGGGAAAAAAATTCATGCTTAAATCATATTTTCTTTATTTTCCCAGAAAAGCCATGTTAAACACTGCATTGCCATACTGAGCAGATGCAACTGCTGTTAAATCAATTTTATAGTTTTTAACAAAAGTGTTCTTGGAAGCCCAATTGACGGACCTGCAAATAGCCTCTGCAGAAACTCCAGCCAAACATGCCCAGGAAGAGGAAATACCTCTTGTAGAATGGGCTGTCACATTATCAGTCAGCGTTACATTTGAGACTTTATAAGCTCTTTTAATTAGCTTTGATAACCAGGATGCTATAGTCCTTGAAGAAGCTGGCTTTCCCTTCCTATGACCTGCTGGTATAACGAACAATTGTTCAGAGTCTCTGATTTCCTCAGTAGCTGCTAGATATGACTTGAGTACAGTAGGAATACACAAGAAGGTACTTAGATGCAGTGAGGTGGGTTCACTCAACACAACAGGTAGTTAGATGCAGTGAGGTGGGTTCACTGAACAGTAAAGGTACTTAGATGCAGTGAGGTGGGTTCACTCAACACAACAGGTAGTTAGATGCAGTGAGGTGGGTTCACTGAACAGTAAAGGTACTTAGATGCAGTGAGGTGGGTTCACTCAACACAACAGGTAGTTAGATGCAGTGAGCTGGGCTCACTGAACAGTAAAGGTACTTAGATGCAGTGAGCTGGGTTCACTCAACACAAAGCTAGGTATATGCAGTGATGAGGTGGGTTAAGTTAACACAACAGGTACTGGGTATATGCAGTACTGGGTAGTACAGTGTGCAGTTCCCTGTCACACACACAGGTAGTCACTGAATGTGCTGGGCTGCTGGCAGTGGCACACACACTATCAATTAGCAAGGCTGTGCATGCAACAAAAGTGTCAGTTTAACACACAGAAGAAAAAAAAAAGTACAGGATGAGCTCTGAAAAGAGCTGTTGAGGGGTGCTATAAAAGTAATATTTTAATAAATATAATATAATATTTTTATAATAAAAAATAATAATCAGCCAGGAGCAAGCTAAGCAGCCAAGAACCTAACTAATCTGTCCCTAGAAGAACAAGTCTGCAGAAGCTGTCCCTAGTCTGTCTCTAGCAGGCACACGAGTGAGGCTAATGGCCACCGCAGCCTGCCTTATATAAGGGGGGGTGGGGCTCCAGGGCGTAGTGTAGCCTGAATGGCTACAATGTGCCTGCTGACTGTGATGCAGAGGGTCAAAGTTGACCCTCATAGTGCATTATGGGGCGAATCGAACTTCCGCAAAAGTTTGCCTGGTGCAGGCGAACACGAACCCCCAAAGTTCGCCTGGAACCGTTCGCAGGCGAACCGTTCACGACATCTCTAGCGGTTAATAGCAAAGCCTACTTAAATGCTAGCAACACCAAATTTGCAGGTTATGTTAAGAAGAACAGTGGAAACAAGGAGACATTTTTTTTCAAAGACACCGTATAATTTTTGAGAAAATCAATTTTAAAGATTCAAAGGAAAAAAGTACTGTATACAATTAAATGCGGTACATGACAGCTAATGTAGCAAACCTAACGGTAGTGTAAATTTACATATATCAAAAGAAAGAGCAATGAATTTCCTGACGGGGTTTCCAGGAGGTCTGTAGCCATCTGCAGTGCGTACAGACCCCCTGGAAACCGCTCTGAAGCTGCAACGATTTGGCCAGGGATCGCTATACAGCTGCAATATGGCTGTATAATGTCCCTGGCATCTTTTACTATTTTTTAAAACTTTTTTTTTATGTTCCTAGGGTGGGAAATGTAAAAAAAAATTACATGTGGTCCTCCCTACCGAGCATATTTAACCCCTTGTCCCCCATGCAGGCTGGGATAGCCAGAATGCAGAGCCCCGGACGACTGGGGCTTCGTACCCTGAGCTATACCAGCCCGCATGGTCCATGGTATGGGGGGGCTCTGGGGGAGAGGAGCTGCCAAGCCTTCCCCTCCCCCCGGAGCCCTTGTCTAATCCATGGACAAGGGGCTCTACCCCACCTCTGGTGCCCCAGGAGGAGGTGGGGCGACAACTACCTGGGGGGGTTCATGGTGGCATCTGGGAGTCCCCTTTAAGAAGGGGGTCCCAGATGCCCACCCCTCCCAGAAGAAATTAGTATATGGGTACAAAGTAACCCTTACACATTTCCACAAAGGGTTAAATGAAATAAAAACACAACTATGAAAAAAGTCCTTTATTGCTCTCAATTAACATAAATATTTACCTGTATCTTTAAGAAAATGTTCCCACGCCAATATCCTCAGAATAGGTCCCACATCAATATCCTCTATCTTGTGACATTGAGTCTATGGAGACCTTCATGCTGCAATATTATGGCACAAGGCAACAGAAGTGACTTTTCGCCGCATCCCCGACGCAGGTCCAAAACGATGTTTGAACAGCGAGGAGAACGCCAGCGCATACCACTAAGGCTGCATCTGAAATGACCACCAGCTCAGTGTGAAGCACCTAAATAGATTTTCTGCACACTTCGCATTCAATTCAGATGCAAATCATATGCAAATCTGCTACTACTTATCATGCAAACAGGAAACTCAGGAGCAGGGGCTGGGAGCAGCTAACCTGACAGTTACATAGTTACAAAGTTAGGAAAGGTGGGGGGAAAGGCTGCGCTTCCCTAAACACATGTTGCAATTGAATGGTTAATCTCACAGGCATACACCGTCTCTGCCAGACTGAAAAATGCATGCCCTGCATCCAAGACAAGTGCTAACATTTATTAAACTAGGAGGAACTTTAGCTTCCAATATGGTTTGCATGCAAAGTATATTATACTAGACACTTGCGCCACGGTGAGGCAAACCTCCGGGCAAGTGACCTAATGCGATTAACCATTCAATTGCAACATGTGTTTAGGGATGCACAGCCTTTCCCCCCACCTTTCCAAAACGATGTTTACCCCGTCCCGTGGCTTCTGTGGTGACTTGTGACGATCTGCGTCAGCCCGGAAGTCTTGTTAGTCTATGGCGACACGTGGATTTTTAAAAATTACCGATGCGACACTGCGGAGCGCATGCATAGAAGCATATTTGAATAATACGCTTCCGCACACCTGAAGCAGGAAGTGAGGGCAAGCGCACGTCATTTTTCAATAAAAAAAAAAATGTTATTGAACTAGACATTAGGTATACTTATAGATATTCAGAAGATAAAAAAAATACAAATGGCAATATGAAAATTATATCTCAGGGTAGAATATATATATATATATATATATATGTTCTAATTCAAGATTGAGTTTGTTCTGCTTTAAAAACAAACCTATGACAAGGAGGGTGTTAAACTATAGATACTATTCTAAGTAGTCCAGAGGCTTCCCAGATGTCCTCCTTGAGCCGACCATTACTGCCCAAGACCCTCTTTTGTATGGCCATGCTCCTGTCCTTGTATGAGCACATCTGTTCTGACCATTTCCTTGCTGGTTGGTGGCTTAAAAGGAATTTTTTGATAAGTTTGATAATATCACCTAGGAGAAAACTTAGAAGTGAATTGAATAAGGGCCATAGTGTGAACAAGCCCTAAATGTATTGTTCAATAACTAGTGTCTGGAAATTGTGTGCCTGTGCATGCAGAGCAAACACCCAGCAATGATTGTGTCAGACCTGTAGGGATATCCACTCACGAATCAGCTCCAATGCCCCAATCTACCTCCACACACTTTACCCTATATGGCGCGTCCCCGCTTGAACGAGAGGTGAGAGACAACACCTACCCGACCCGACTTTGGTTACACCCAGGCCTTTAGCCTGGAGCTGAATGCAGGGTGAGCAAATAAACTTCCAGGCCTAAACAGGGATACAGAGTAGCAGAGTCCAGCAACAGTCCAGGGCTAGGCAGAAGAGAGGTCAAGAATGGATCCAAGGTCAAACCAGGCAGCAAACAGTCATAACGATAATCCAGGCAATAGGTCGGTTCAGGCAGCAGACAAGGAAGGCCCAGTAAACGAGCAGAGGTCAAAATCCAAATAATCCAATATAATAACAGCAGGTAAACAGAGCTCCCAGCAACCAGCAAGCTAGAGCTATCACAGGCAACATGCAACTGTCACAGCAAGGTTTAAATACTGATAGCATCCAATCAATGGCCGGCCACATGCACACAACAGCCAATCACACGCAGGCATTAATCCTGTTTAAGTGTCAGCTGACAGAGAGATCAGCTGGCACAGGTGGCAATACATGTCAGCTGACTTACCATTACTGACCAACAAAACATCCTGACTATGTGTCAGCCATAGCACACTGGACGACCATGGGCGTCCGCAGAAAATGTTCCAGGGCTGGGGGCAAAAAGGGGGAGAGGAAAAAGAGGGGAGTGCCAAAGATTTGGGGCTACGTCATGCGGCACGCGTAGTGTGCCGCGCCGAAAAATGGGTGTGGTCATGAACCAGAAGGTGGGTGTGGTCGTGGGTGGAGACAAGTTTACATGAACTAAGCAATGGTGGGACATTAGATTAGGACAGTGGTGGCGAACCTGTAACGATTGTGGAATTCTCTCCGTGATCAGCGCACAAGACGTGTGCGCTGACACTGCGGAAATCCTCCACAAACGTATAATTTGCGGAAACCCAGCAGAAGGTGCAATGCACCTGTAGAGGGAAATTCCTGTCGACAGGGGGAGCTGTGGAGTGCAGAGGAACAGCTCCTCTGCCCTACCACACACGCCAGACAGGAATTGCACGAAGGGACGGGACGCAATCGCAAGAGAGGCGATTGAGAATGAGCACAGAGACAGATTGTATGTGTGTGCACCAAACTAGTCGCCAACCCGCGACGGTGCACACACCACAGCAGATATGAAGTAGGAACGCGATCGCGAGAGGTGCGATCGCCAGACGTGACACAAGGTTACAGCAAGGCAGAGCACGAGAGTAGCAAAGGCACAGCAAATCATACAATGAGGAGATACGGAAAATAACAAACGCTAGCTAAACGCGAACACCGCACTCATTCGCAACAGTGCACGCGTTTATGCGCGGTCTCCACGTGATAAGCACAATAGAGACAAACACACCTAACTAACCACCGACAGACAAACACGAAACAGAGGACGCGAGCGCTTGCTTAACGGTTACCTCACCGAGCCTCCAGCAAGCGTTCGTAGCAGACAAGACAGACACACGAAAACATGAATAAGCGAACGATAGGATCCACAGCACTAGCAAAAGTGGCTAGCGCGATCCAGGAAGACAGAACAGAAGGATCCACAGCACTAGCGCAAGATGCTTGTGCGATCCAGGTACAGAGTAGCAGAACAGAAGGATCCACAGCACTGGCGCAGGATGCCAGTGCGATCCAGGTACAGAGTAGCAGAACAGAAGGATCCACAGCACTAGCGCAGGATGCTAGTGCGATCCAGGTACAGAGTAGCAGAACAGAAGGATTCACAGCACTAGCGCAGGATGCTAGTGCGATCCAGGTACAGAGTAGCAGAACAGAAGGATCCACAGCACTAGCGCAGGATGCTAGTGCGATCCAGGTACAGAGTAGCAGAACAGAAGGATCCACAGCACTAGCGCAAGATGCTAGTGCGATCCAGGGAAACAGATCAGAAGGGGCTACCAGTAACAACCGCTGTTCCGGTTAGCACCCAGACACACAGAATGATTTCCTGTCGACCACCGCTGGGACAGGACAATCGCAACAGACAAACAAAACAGATAAGCAATCCTAACTGCACTAAGGAAACCTGCCCAGTGCAGTTTCCAGGGATTACTCTAGGCTAATCTTCAACAAAGAGCAAGGCTGGCGCTCCCGGCGAGTGTCACACAGGATCTAACTCTTATGACCAGCAACTTACTGTGGGAAACATAGCTCTTTATAGAGCAAGCCCACAAGGGATGTGGCTAGGCAATCTGCATGACAAACATATGCAAATTCCTCAGCACCAAGCTGCAATACTGACAAAAGGTCTCTCTTCCAGAGACCTGCAGAATGCAGACCTGAACAGTGGTCAAAAGGCTGCCTGCCTGCACAGGCAGCTGAGCAGATCATTACAGAACCTTTTGGAGGTCGAGTGTCCAAACCGCAATGTCACTTTACTATCACAAAGTGCCAAGAGCAATTTAAACTAAATACAAACGTTTTAACTCATACATGAACATCATGGAAAATCCAAGTTGAAACTAAATTGTGAAGATAAACAATTTCATCCATCCTACTCCTGAAAAATGTATTCTTTTTTTAGAACCTCCCAGTTTCATCTTCTGTTTTAAAAAGCGGAAAAAGTAGGTTTAATGCTATTGTCTCATATGATGATGATTCAGCTTTTTCCATAGTCTCGCAGTTAGCAATCATGTGACCCCCAACAAGACAAATTCAGCAATCATGAGGCCCCCCCATCAAGACAAATTCAGCAATCATGAGGCCCCCAACATGACCAACTCAGCAATCATGAGGCCCCCAACAAGACAAATTCAGCAATCATGAGGCCCCCAACAAGACAAATTCAGCAATCATGAGGCCCCCAACAAGACAAATTCAGCAATCTGGAGGCCCCCAACAAATCATGAGGCCCTCAACAAGACAAAGTCAGTAACCATGAGGCCCCCAACAAGACAAATTCAGCAGTCATGAGGCACATAAATAGACAGCATTTCACATAAATAGGCAGAATGCCCCCTTAATATGGTAGACACCTCTCACCTGGCAGCAGTTCCTCAAAATACACTCAATCTGACAGCAGTGGTTCCCCAAAAATAGGTAGCCCCAGGTCTATAGGTGTCCCCAGAATAGGTGGCCAGCGGTATAGATGTCCCCAGAACTGGTAACCAGGGGTAGAGATGTCCCCAGAACAGGTAGTCAGGGGTATATGTGCCCAGTATATGTAGGCAGGGGTATATGTGCCCAGTATATGTAGTCAAGGGTATATGTGCCCAGTATATGTAGTCAAGGGTATATGTGCCCAGTATATGTAGCCAGAGGTATATGTGCCCAGTATATGTAGGCAGGGGTATATGTGCCCAGTATATATAGTCAGGGGTATATGTGCCCAGTGTATGTAGTCAGGGGATATGTGCCCAGTATATGTAGGCAGGTGTATATGTCCCAGTATATGTAGGCGGGTGTATATGTCCCAGTATATGTAGGCAGGTGTATATGTCCCCAGTATATGTAGGCAGGTGTATATGTCCCAGTATGCAGGTGTATATGTCCCAGTATATGTAGGCATGTGTATATATCCCAGTATATGTAGGCAGGTGTATATGTCCCAGTATATATAGCCAGGGGTATATGTGCCCAGTATATGTAGTCAGGGGTATATGTGCCCAGTATATGTAGGCAGGTGTATATGTGCCCAGTATATGAAGGCAGGCGTATATGTGCCCAGTATATATAGCCAGGGGTATATGTGCCCAGTATATGTAGGCAGGAGTATATGTGCCCAGTATATATAGCCAGGGGTATATGTGCCCAGTATATGTAGTCAGGGGTATATGTGCCCAGTATATATAGCCAGGGGTATATGTGCCCAGTATATGTAGCCAGGGGTATATCTGCCCAGTATATGTAGCCAGGGGTATATGTGCCCAGTATATGTAGCCAGGGGTATATGTGCCCAGTATATGTGCCCAGTATATGTAGTCAAGGGTATATGTGCCCAGTATATGTAGTCAAGGGTATATGTGCCCAGTATATGTAGGCAGGGGTATATGTGCCCAGTATATGTAGGCAGGGGTATATGTGCCCAGTATATATAGTCAGGGGTATATGTGCCCAGTGTATATAGTCAGGGGATATGTGCCCAGTATATGCAGTCAGGAGGATATGTGCCCAGTATATGTAGGCAGGTGTATATGTCCCAGTATATGTAGGCAGGTGTATATGTCCCAGTATATGTAGGCAGGTGTATATGTCCCCAGTATATGTAGGCAGGGTATATGTCCCCAGTATATGTAGGCAGGTGTATATGTCCCAGTATATGTAGGCAGGTGTATATATCCCAGTATATGTAGGCAGGTGTATATGTCCCAGTATATATAGCCAGGGGTATATGTGCCCAGTATATGTAGTCAGGGGTATATGTGCCCAGTATATGTAGGCAGGGGTATATGTGCCCAGTATATGTAGGCAGGGGTATATGTGCCCAGTATATATAGTCAGGGGTATATGTGCCCAGTATATGTAGGCAGGAGTATATGTGCCCAGTATATATAGCCAGGGGTATATGTGCCCAGTATATGTAGCCAGGGGTATATCTGCCCAGTATATGTAGCCAGGGGTATATGTGCCCAGTATATGTAGCCAGGAGTATATGTGCCCAGTATATGTAGCCAGGGGTATATGTGCCCAGTATATGTAGGCAGGGGTATATGTCCCCAGAATAAGTAGCCAGGTGTGCCCCAGCAGGAGGGGAGCAGCGCAGAGAAGAGGGAGAGCTATGGGCACTCACCTTAGGGGGCTCTCCCTCCCTCACTGTCCCCTCCAGAACGAAGTGTGCAGCGGCTGGCAGCGGGCGGAACTTACCTCGTCTCGTCGCAGGCGCCGGATGGATTAGCCACTACTCTGGTCTGGTCCAGACCAGAGTGCGGCACCTGAACCTCCAGCGCAGGAGCGAGACGAGGTAAGTTCAGCCCGCTGCCAGCCGCTGCACACTTCATTCCGGAGGGGACAGCAAGGGTGGGAGAGCCCCCTAAGGTGAGGGAAGGGGGGGAGACGTCCGCCCTTCCCCGCTGTGCCCATAGCTCTCCCTCTTCTCTGCGCTGCTCCCCTCCTGCTGGCTGCACGGGCACGCAGCCAGGGGGGGGCAGTGGGCGGCCAGGGTCGGGCAGATGCCCGATTTTGCCATATGTGCGGATGCCCATGCCTCCGACGTGAGAGACCAGGGCCCAATCCCAGCATCCATCACATTTATATTTATTGAATAAATCCCTGCCTAAGTGTCAGCTGACACTACCTCTGTCGCCGCCTCAGACCATACTGCGCCCGAGAGGAGCGAGACATCCACCCACCAGTATGCGCAGAGCGATCCCCAGTGCGTGTATTACTAGCGGAGGACGGCTGCCGACATGCGGAAGTGCCAGGACGTGACCGGCTCTTGGCAGAGACGGCAGCGTTGCTAGATCCCGGAGGTAAGTCCCTTACAGACTGTAAATTAAATATTTTAGCATTGGCAATTGCACAGTGGTAGCAGGCAAGGCTAGTAAAGTTTAAAGTAAAATAAATTAAAAAATAATTGTATTTCCTTTAATTCATTTGTACTTCTCCATTTTCAAAATGTTTTACTTCTTATGCAGCTGTCACAATAAGTAACCAGATGGCTCTGATCCTCTTGCCAGTTTTGCATTAGTTGATCACCTTTTGGGGGATGCTTAGAGTTTATTGTATTTCTTTCAAAGGCATTCCCCAGAAAAAAAGAGGTACAAAGATGCCTGCAAACCTGTCTATTTGTGTGAACACTATTCTGGCAGTTGCACTGTGCCACTGTCATTAAAGAGAACCTGTACTGAGTAAAAATATTTAAAATAAACACATGAGGTAACTTTAAATGAACTTTACATAGTTACCTTGTCATCACTTTCTTTCAGAAGCTCACCATTTTCTTCTGAAAATGATCCCTTCCAGTTCTGACAATATTTTGTCAGATCTGAAATATATCAGTTGCTGTCCGTAAAATATCAGTTGCTGCCAGTTATAGCTGAGAGGAAAACTGAAGTACCAGATAATGTCCATGTTTCCCTATGGCTCAAGTGGGCGATGTTACAGTTTAACTGTGTGCTGACCAGAAAGCTGTTATGGGGTAATGGCCATTTTCAAAATGGAGGACGGAAAATTCCCTTTATCACAGTGAACAAACAGGACGCGGGACAGGAGAAAGACACTAAGGAGTATATTACATGGAAGGCAAGTATGACTTGTGTATGCTTATTTTGACTTTTAATTTTCAGTTCAGGTTTTCTTTAAGAGTGCTGTTGAAAATAAAGAAAACCTTGAGAATCTCCCATGAGGAAATGGACTAGTTCAAAGCCTGTTGGTAGAAGATTCAGAGCCATCAGATTATTATACTTACTATAATTGACATCTACATACGTGAAAAATTCACAGTGCATCTAGAGCCAATGTATGATTGCAGGTAGGTGCACAGAGGCGCCAAAAGGGATAAAAACGTTTAAAAGAGGAAGTTTAATGGATTTACCTCCCTCGTAGAGAAAACAGACTGTGAGACGTTACTATAATTCACAGTAACATTTATTATATACTCCGAACGTGCAACGCGTTTCGCTGGTAACAATCCTGCTTCATCAGGCAATAAATTGGAGAATGCTGGGTAGAGAGAACAGAGTGCCAGAGGACACTTCGCTCAGGACCCTCAAAACAACTGGTACACCACAAGAAAATTGTACTAAATAGCAATGTATAAAAAAGAATCTGAAAGTATCTACATTGGTACCAATATGCAGGTAACAAAAAGAACAAGGGTGCGCTCCTATGGTGCATTAACTCTTTATTCTCCAAACTCACGCTTAAAAACAATTGCACTTACAGGAAATGTGCAAGTAATGCACATGTGGGGGGGGGGGGCCGCCAGCGAGTATCTCCCACCTCCTGCCTTCTTCCGGCGTGGCTAAGCGCCGAAACGCGTAGTGACGACAAGACGGCTTGCCGAGAGGAGTAGGAGCCGGCGGTTGACCCCAGTCCACTTGCCTTCCATCGTGCACGGACCCTTGTAGCCCTGGCCAGGCACAGGAGGTGGGAGATACTCGCTGGCGGCCCCCCCACATGTGCATTACTTGCACATTTCCTGTAAGTGCAATTGTTTTTAAGCGTGAGTTTGGAGAATAAAGAGTTAATGCACCATAGGAGCGCACCCTTGTTCTTTTTGTTTCCACATACCAGATTCCTGGCACCACCCAGCGGAGGGAGCAGCACCGTGGGCATCAAGCTCATTTAAAGGGCCATACTAAGCCACAGCTAGCGCCGGATTAACACTTTTCTCTTTCTACCAATATGCAGGTATAGGAGTCATGCTAACATCATTAGCCTATACAAATGTGCACAAAATTTGCATAAATTTACATAAATTAGTGAAGCAACACGTTAATATAACCACATGAATACATACAAATAAATAGAATAAGACATAGGAGCGGTTTCATAAAATGTATGTCTAGTATACAATACATAAAACATTAGTGTATGCCATGTGTATTGATCTTAAGTATATATCAGCTGGTGGGTGTATACAGGTGTATATAAGGGTCTCATAGATCATTATCTGGAGTTCTTTTCAAAAGTTATAGGTGCTAGAAATGTGCAAGTAGTAGTTTAATATATAGGGCTATCCGTACAGAGTTTAAAAATGTTTGCATGACCGAGTGCAATATAAAGTGTAAGGAGCGTGCCAGTGCGGGAAGCATATAGTAGAGAGACATAGTATTCACTTATCAGTCTAGTCCACCCTTGGTGGAGGCGTGTATACCCAAATTTTTCCGATCTACAGAGAGCGATTTCTTTAACCTGAGTGGAGTCAGGTTCTAATTCTCCCCACCTGCCTTTCCAGTGGTTGCCTTTGTGGCGACCTCTGTTTGTGAGCATAACCATTGTTGTTTATCTTCACCTACTATTGATCGAAATACTACACTATATTAGGCTCTCGGTTTTTGTTCTTTATTTAGAGCCAATATATGTTTGTATTTGTATACATATTTAGCTTCAGTTTTAAAACTTTTACAGAGCGCCCCTTAACTTAAGGTATTAAGTGGCAAGGAGAGGTTTGTTAAAGCAAGCCTATGTTTTTTTTACAGTCGGCAATAAAGAAAATAGACACTAGATGGCAATAGAGGAATAATCATATAGTCCTATATAACACAAGGCACTACAGTGTACAAAAGTGATTAATTACTACTATCGCGTAGATACATACAGTATCTACTGGTATTGGTATGTAGAAGAATTATATACAAATAGCAGAAACAGAAACAGCTTGAGGTGGCTGAAATTAAACAGGAGAGGCATAATTCCGTCAGTAATAGAATCAATGTTGGCAGCTAGGGAATTTTCAAAGATGAATGAATAGGCTGTGTCCATAATGTTACCACTAACACTCCACAAAAAAGTGTACTGGTTACAGTGGAGATGCCAAACAGTGGGCATAGTCACAATGGGTCGTAGGTGATGCCAAATGTGTGAAGCCACATAATCCTAGAAGCAGTATATTTAAAAAAAAAAAAAAGACAGTGGGCCCACCCAGCCAGGGACAGATCTAGACCAAGTTGCGCCTGGGGCAAGGTCAGGTTTTGGCGCCTATGCTCTTATCCCTACTGTTTATACATAATTCGAAAACTCAATTCTCGCATGTAATCCTAGAAATAGTTTTTTTTTTTCAATTAAAATATTGACAATTAAACATGGAAAGTATATAAATGAACAAATCCATTTACTTTAAACAATTCTTTATTACATTTTCAACACATAAAGATTTTACAAAAACTTCACTTTTCGAGATTTTTTTGCAGCCAACGATGCAGTGATGTAATCATACGATAATGTACTGGCCAATTTAAGTTCTATGTTGATAATGCTGAGGTTGGAGGTCTTCCTTGCACTGATTCCTCACATAGGTTTTGATCAGCTTTAATTTGCTAAAGCTCCTTTCATTGGAGGCTACTGAAACAGGGAGAGTTAGAAATATCTTTAGGCACATTGTAATGTTTGGGTATGCACAGGGCCGTCCTTAGGTTTCACAGCGCCCTGAGTGAAGCCTGATTTTGGTGCCCCCCCCCCCTTCAGCCTCTTTGCACGTGCCCCCGCGCGCACACATATACACACACTTTGGGATGGGGCCCCCCAACCTATCTGCCCCATCCCCTCCCCTGGGTAATCCAAATCAAATCAAATCAAAGATAGCTTTATTGGCATGACCAAGATTCATTACAGGTATTGCCAAAGCAGGGGGAATAGGGGACATGGGATGGGATAGGGTAGGGGGACAATGGCTAAGCAGTCGGTGGACATTTTTTAGGTTTACAGTTCCGTTATGCTCCTCTCAGTCTGTGGTATGCTGTGACATAGCGTGCAGTGATTGACACTGTGGATTCCTTTTCTCCCAGTAGGATATATGTTTTTCTCTCATCTTCTAATGGGAGAAAGTCTGGGAATAGTTCCAACAATTTCTTAAAGTAATTGTCCCTGGTCACAGTATATTTGGGGCAGTGCAGCAGGAAGTGGCTTTCATCCTCAAGGGTCTTCTGCTCACAGTGTTGGCACAGTCTCTCCTTCCTGGGTTTGTACGTCTGTCTGTGTCTCCCAGACTCTATTTCGAGGTTGTGAGCACTCAGCCTGTAGACACTCAGGATTTTCCTCTCTTGAGAGCTTTAAAGCTTTTCCAGGTATGGGGCCATTTTATGTTCTCTCTGTAGGAACTGGTATATGGTTAGTTTTTGTGACTGTTTTATTTCACGCCTCCATTTTTCCACATAGTCCTCTTTGCCCTTGGCTGTGGTGTGTTTTATCTGGATTTTTGTTATGACCTGTGGATCGGGGGTTGGAGGGAGTATAGAGCTGACCACTACTTTCAGTGCACATGGCTTTTCTTGGTCTTCATTGTGCAACATGGCTTTGTGGTGGGGTGAGTCAGGGCTGCTGCTCTGTAGGTGGGCCCAGAAGGACAACACTATCTTCTGTATCTCAAGCAGTAATGGAAATCTCCCCAGCTCAGCTCGGCAGGCATTGTTTGAGGTGCTCCAATGGACATGGAGAAGGTGTTTCCAGAACTCCAGGTGGAATATTTCTGTTGGGCTGGATTCCCATTTTGATTGGTCTGGGTAGGTGGTGGGGCCCCATACTTCACTTTCATACAGTAGGATTGGGGTGATGACACTGTCAAATACTTTCAGCCAGACCTTTACTGGTGGTTTGAGGTGGTACAGTTCTTTCCTGATGGCATAGAACATTCGGCATGCTTTGGCTTTTAAGGCCTCCATGGCTGGCTTAAGGCTTCCTGATTGGTTGATTTCCAGACCAAGGTAGGTATATTTATCAGTTCTGCTGATTTAACAGTCATTGAGTATAAAGGATGGGCTCTGGGCTGACCTGTTTTTCCTCTGGAACACCGTGGTTTTGTTTTTATTTAGATTAATGGGGAGTGCCCATGTTGTGCTAAATTTCTCCAGGATTTTCAGGCTGTCTTGTAGACCTTCTTCAGTTGGTGACAGCAATAGGAGGTCACCTGCATACAGTAAGAACTTCACTGGTGTGTCATGTAGTGTGAGTCCTGGTGCTGGTGAGGCCTCTAGGGCAGAGGCCAATTTATTGATATATATGTTGAAAAGTGTTGGACTCAGGCTGCAGCCCTGTCTTACCCCCCGACCCTGGGGGAAGAAAGGTGTTATTTTCCCATTCACTTTCACACTGCATTGTTCCCAGTGTATGAGCTCTTGATGACATTGTATGTTTTCCCTCCTATTCCGCTCTCTAGGGGTCTCAGGAACAAACCTGGGTGCCACACTGAGTCAAAAGCCTTTTTAAAGTCCTCAAAGCAAGCAAATATTTTCCCCTTCCTTCGTCTGTGTACATGGTGCTTGATAAGAGTGTGCAGGGTGTATATGTGGTCTGTGGTGCGATGGTTCAGTACAAATCCTGCTTGACTTTTACTGAGAACATTGTGCTGGGTGAGAAAGGTGAGGATTCTCTTATTCAGGATGCTGTTGAACAGTTTTCCCAAAGTGCTGCTCACACAGATGCCTCTGTAGTTGGCTGGGTCATAACAATCTCCACTCTTGTAAATAGGAGATTATGAGTCCCTCATTCCAGACTTCACGCTGACAGCAGAGCTTCCGCATATCGGGTCAGGTGACAATTTCATTGGACTGCAAACTGAGAGCGGTGCCTGCACTGCTCTCCATTTCTTGGAAACATGAGGAGTCCTACACATGACGCCTCTGCTGAGATGAAAAGTATTTTGCGTGGACTAACTCCTGCAGGATACAGCCGTGAGGTAGTTTGAGATACTGCATATTCTGGCAAGCAGATGCAATTTGCAAATGCTATGCCATTTTAATTAGTCAATAGACAATATATAAGTCAGGTGATACTTGGTCTGGGCACACACCTTTTTTTCTTCTCAGTTTGCAGCTGATTTCATTGGGTCCTGAGTCCTGACCCTGTGCTTGCTGTGAGCCATAGCAATCACTGAACAAAATAGGATGAAGACGACTCTGACCCCACAAGGACCCCTATAAGGAATTGAATAAATACAGCTGGGAAAATATATATTTTTTTGTGTACATCATTTCAGACTGTAAACAATCAATGTGAATATTTTGAAGGAGCTGATTATTTTCTTTACCCACTTTATCCACTATAAATAACACACTTGCATAAGGTGTCCAGCCAGGAGTCTCAGCATGCTCTCTCAAGTTATCCCTGAAACATTGTGCGTGTGCTAGCGAAAACTGTAGCAATAAGACTGTCTTGACTGAGAATGTAGCAACTACCCCCAATGTGTTTTAGCAATCCACCACATGGGATCACTAAATCATGAACAATAAATAAGCACACTGTGTTTGTATGTATGTGTCGTTGCAGAATGCCATGTACAGGCTGCTTGGCTACAGCTAAATAGCATTTTGTACAGTTCTTTTCTACTTTTTTACAGTGCTTTTCCCCATACATGTCCCCCTAAATAGGCACTATGGCGAAAAATTTTAAAATGTAAAATATGTGCAAACATAGACTAATAAGAAGTATGTTTCTTCCTGAGTAAAATGAGCCATAAATTACTTTTCTCCTATGAGCTGTCACTTACAGTAGGTAGTAGAAATCTGACAGAAGCGACGGGTTTTGGACTAGTCCATCTCTTCATAGGGGATTCTCAGCAAGGCTTTTATTCTTTATAAAGGTATTCCATAAAAAGGATTTAAACAATGATGCTGGCCAGCCTCCCTGCTCGCTACACAGTTTTTTGGCAGCTGGACAGAGCAACTGCCATTCACTAAGTGCCTTTGAATATAAATTTATCCCTGAAAATCCCCCCATGAAGAGATGGACTAGTCCAAAACCTGTCGCTTCTGTCCGATTTCTACTACCTACTGTAAGTGACTGCACCATAGGAGAAAAGTAATTTATGGCTCATTTTACTCTGGAAAAAAAGTACTTCTTATTTGTATATGTTTGCACATATTTTACATTTTTAAATTTTTCGCCAAAGTGCCCCTTTAAATATCAGGCATGTAAGTGGCTGACTCAGTCCTGACCCAGGCAGGAAGTGACTATGGTGTGACCCTTACTGATAAGAAATCCCAACTATTAAACACTTTCCTAGCAGAAAATGGCTTCTGAGAGCAGGAAAGAGATTAAAAAAGGGCAATAGCTCATAGATTTTAGCTCTGGCATACTTCAATGAATGTGTCATTGAGCAAAAACAATAAAACAGTTAAAACTTAAAAAGTAGATTTAAACATAAAATAAAACCGTGGTCCGTGGAATATCTTAAAAGTCATTTTTAGGAGAAGGAAGATAGATACAATCGTTTATTTCATTAGTTTATTTTTGCCTTGGGTGTCCTTTAAGAAGCTAATGCCTCAACAGGAAATGTTGACGTTTTGCCGCTTATTGGTCACTCTTTTTATCTTCGGGTTGCCCAATTGGTGAAGGCTGACCTCTGTCACTTCCCCATCAGGTCCTCCTGTGTTTATGCACACCTTCTTGCCAGTTCTGCCCTGATTGGTTGGCCCAGCGCTGCTGTCTCTTTTGTGATTGGCTCATTGGTTTGCAGCCCAGAATTTAAAGGACGGATGTGTGATTAACTTGTCGGAGGCTTTGCTGGCTTGACAAAGGGAGGGCGTCCTCCTGAAATGTTGCTACTTTGATGCATTAGCCTCTTTCTTAATGCTGTACTCTGCCATTATCTTTGATGCTTTGAATAAAAGAGCTTAATACATTACTTCTGACAGTGCTGAGTTATCTTCCGGATCTCCAGTTTGCTGAAATCCCTGGAAGGGCAGGGGATTTTGGACCTGCAAGCATGTCAACTTCTTTGGTGGGTGCAACCTGCATTCTGCAGAAATAATAACACAATGTTTTGAGCTGTGTGCCCTTTGTCAAGTGTTCATATTGCATTATTTCTGCAAAACCTAAATCATAATCATACAATAAAGCATGCACAAAATTGGCACGCTAACCTCGTATTATGGCCTTATACAGCATTCCATTGTCTAGGATCAAGGTGAATGGGGAGCTATCTGTACCCTTTGACATTGCGAACAGTACAAGGAAGGGATGCACCATGTCTCATTTTATATTTGCCTTGTCCATTGAACCTCTCTTACAAACTATCCAAGCAAACCCTAACATCCAGGGCTTAAAATTTCCATTACAGAGCACAAAGTTGCTGCATATGCAGATCACCTACTTTTTTATATGACCAGTCCTCATGTGTCTATCCTAAACCTATTAAAAGACTTGACTTAAAGGGTCACTATGGCGAAAAACTGTAAAATTTTAAATATGTGCAAAAATATACAAATAAGAAGTACGTTTTTTCTAAAGTAAAATGAGCCATAAATTACTTTTCTCCTATGTTGCTTTCACTTACAGTAGGTAGTAGTAATCTGACAGAAGCGACAGGTTTTGGATTAGTCCATCTCTTCATAGGGGATTCACATAGATTTATTTATTTTCAAAAGCACTTAGTGAATGGAAGTTGCTCTGTCCAACTGCCAAAAAACTGTGTAGTGAGCAGGGAAGATGGCCAGCATCATTGTTTAAATCTTTTTTTAGAGAATATCTTTATAAAGAATAAAAGCTTTGCTGAAAATCCCCTATGAACAGATGGACTAGTCCGAAACTTGTCACTTCTGTCAGATTTCCACTACCTACTGTAAGTGACAGCAACATAGGAGAAAAGTAATTTATGGCTCATTTTACTCTGGAAGAAATGTACTTCTTATTTGTTTATGTTTGCACATATTTTAAATTTTACAATTTTTTGTGATAGTGCCCCTTTAATGGAACTAGCAGTTGTGTGTAAGAATTCCGTGGCCCTGTTCAATTCATTATTAACCCTAAGTTTTTTCCTATAAGATAATTTTTCATCTTCTGTTTGAAATAGCTTTTCAGCATAGTTCAATAGAAAAAGTACCAAAAAGTAGTTAAAAGGTACTGTCAATATTAATCTAAGGGCCCAAATGAGTTTTCTCCTAAGTGAGATTTTCAGAACTTGATAATAAAATGCCTTTTAAGCCACCAGCAAGCAAGAAAATATTCTGAATAATGTTTGCAGTACTTTTTCACTTTATTTTAAAGTGAATGTTTACCGTTTCAAAAAAGAAAAAGTCAGATACTCACCTAAGGAGAGGGAAGGCTCGGTCCTAATGAGCCTTCCCTCTCCTCTCCCGGTGCCCGGTCCCGCGCAGGATCCCCCGTGGCAGTATTCGACCAGTTCGGTCAAATACTGCCACTTCCGCATGCCGAAGGGAGCTTTCGGAAGCCTTTGGGAGCACTCGGGCTCCCGAGGACGGGGCCGCTCCATAGTACGCATGCGCGAGCGCCCTCTATGACGCGCTCGCGCGTACGTAGTATGGAGCGGCCCGTCTTCGGAAGCCCGAGTGCTCCCGAAGACCTCCGAAGTCCCTGCGGCGGCGGACGCGAACGGGGGAGCCAGCGCAGCACCGAGGGCACCGGGAGAGAAGAGGGAAGGCTCATTAGGACCGAGCCTTCCCTCTCCTTAGGTGAATATCTGACTTTTTTTTTTTTTACAGCGGTACCCATTGGCTTTAAAGAGATGATGAAATATCTGTTTGGAAAAAACTTGAAAACATGTATTGAATATGGGCCTGAGTATTTTCTTGCTTGCTGGAGGCTTAAAAGGCATTTTATTGATAAGGTGTGAAAGATCACATAAGAGAAACCTTAGGAGAAAATTGGAGAATTGAATAAGGACCCATGTGTTAAGAATCCAGAGAGCAACAGCTGTTTTCATTTATGCAAATTTAGGAAACATTAAAGGGGAACTGAAGAGAGAGGTATATGGAGTCTGTCATGTTTATTTCCTTTTAGACAATACCAGTTGCCTGGCAGCCCTGCTGATCCTCTGCCTCTAATACTATTAGCCATAGCCCCTGAACAAGCATGCAGCAGATCAGGTGTTTCAGTGGTTCAGACTTATAAGTCTGATCTGACAAGACTAGCTGCATGCTTGTTTCTGGTTTTAATCAGATACTACTGCAGATAAATAGACCAGCAGGGCTGCCAGGCAACTGGTATTGATTAAAAGGAAATAAACATGACAGACTCTCTCTTCAGTTCCCCTTTAAATTTATTTTAACCTAGACACACTGTATATTCTGATTATTTGTCCACATAATCACATCCTTAACATAAACACCTATGACATGTTTTTACAAGGTTTTTAGTGTTGTCGTAGTACCAAACTCCACACTTATGGGTCAGAAGAATGAGGAGAGGGGCTTCATGTTGATGCTGCTGAACAAACCCTTATCGGCATTCTGCATTCATGTGACAAGCGGTGCAGAGAACGACGGGATTGACCTAACACATGCCAACTAAATTACACAAAAAATAATATCTTATGCGGCGTGGTAAAATCAAGCAGATGTTAACATATAGATGCAATTATTCAACCCTACTATTTTAAAATAGTCATTTTCTGTGCCTTTTCTGTTGGTGTCGCTCACAAGTTCTTGTATCATATCAGTGACTAAGTGTCAGGACCCATTAGGGTAACTGAGGCTTCACATAGTAATCCTTTATAGTTTAAAACATAGGGCTTTACTGAGCTTCTTTGCAGCCCAACAATAGCAACAAAAGAGCCTGTGAAAATAGAATTTCACTTAAAAGCACAGCCTCAAGGCAAGATAAAATACGCAAGAGAACAATTTTTTCATTGCATGTAGACTGCATTCAGCTCAACTCAGATTCACTCAGTTACACAAAAATGAACTCGCTGTTATACCAAAGGACATCCTAGTTAGGTAAACAGAATGTACTCTGCTATTTACTATTTGTATAGTTTAACAGCTTGCTATGAAAAGCTTGAGATGCTTGCACTGGAAGAGCATAATGTGCTTTTTGTCTCCGCAAGCACCAAGCCTGAAAAGTCTAAGGCAGGGGTCACACTTGAGAAAAGCTGCAGCGTTTTGCCACATACCAAAAACGCATGCAATTACAGTCTATGGTGCTGCTGCATTTTCAGGAGGTATCTGCGATTCTGCATAGCGTTAAAATCAGAAAATACAACCTGCACTACTTACTTGTCCAACACATGTGTTTTCTTATTGAAATCAATGGCTTCATGCATGCGTTAAAAAGTGTGATCCTTCCCTAAATCAAAACTACAAAAGGATACAGAGTAGCATCAGCAGCATGATATGGCATGCCTCCCAAATTTTTGAGAACGTAAAAAGACACGCCTCTGCCACATTTCTAATCACACCTCACCACACCCCTAGTCATGCATACCTTAATTCATAGGCAAATTACATTGTTTTATAATTTAAACCACACTCAAAAAAGACAATGAAAAAAAAATCATTATTTCTCAGTTTTCAGCCACTGAAGTTCATTTGCCCATTTGTACTGGTTATTAAATTGTCTTTGGGTTGCTCATTGTACTCTAATCAATAATTACAAGCCCATATTTGCAAAAATAACAGTAATACACCCGCATGACATACATATTTAACCACTTTGTCCTCCTTGACGTATAAAAACGTCAAGGTGGACATGCGCGCTCCCACGCGCTCCCGCGGCCGATCGCGCGCGTGCATGCGCACTCCCGGTCGCGGATTCGGTAGCCCAGGAATCAATGTATCGGGCTATGGTGCCCGATCACTGATTCCTCTCCCCCGCTGAAAAAGCGACAGCTTCTCTCGGAAGCTACGCTTTTTCTGAAGCTATGTCCCTCTAAGCGTACATTGTACGCTTAGAGTGGCGTCATGTAAACAAACTTAAGATTGCCATCTTGTGGCCAAAAAGTTGAACTACAAGTAAAAGTAAAAAAACATTACAATACACAAATATTTCCCTAAATAAAACACTATTTATATCCCACCCTCCGGAAAATGCCCACATAAAATGTTTAATAAAAAAACAAAAACATTACTATAAAAAAAAAACACATAAATATTTACCTAAGGGTCTAAACTTTTTAAATATCTATGTAAAGATGAAATAATTCTCTCTATTTTTTTTTATAAGCTTGTAAATAGTGATGGATGCAAAACGGAAAAAATGCTCTTTTATTTCCACATAAAATATTGTCGCGATACATTGTGATAGGGACATAATTTAAACGGTGAAATAACCGTGACAAATGGGAAAATACAATACGTGGATTTTAATTATGGAGGCATGTATTATTTTAAAACTATAATGGCCGAAAACTTAGTAAGAGATTTCTGTGACTGACTGCCCATGTATGCTGCGGAGTGGGGTGGGGGGAGGTGGTTTTAGATCTTGTGGGCTTGGCAGTAGCTCGCGAGCTGGAAAAGTGTGGGCACCCCTGCCGTACGGTAACAATTAAATTAAATTAAATTAATTTATATTTTAAATTCTGTCACTTTGGCTCTTTTTTAATTTAATTTTATTTTATTTTATTTATCAAGTGCTTTATATGGGGGCATACTAGTTGTCCAAACACTGCCTCCTGTCTACTTAGAATGCTAAATCACAGCACTCTTAGTTTACAGGAACTAATAGTTTGTTGTGCTTACAATAAATTATCACTGCTACTTGTTGCAGCAATGATCATTCATTCATCAGACACTTTTATTGGCTTTGGGAACACATGTTCCTATTGACCAATCTGTGCTCTATCATGTGACGCTGCCTGGGCATCGCATTTTTAACGCTATTTAGTGAATATGCCCCATTGTGGTTTTTTGTGCTTATATAGCACTCATG
Source organism: Hyperolius riggenbachi (assembly GCF_040937935.1). Classification (NCBI taxonomy): domain Eukaryota; kingdom Metazoa; phylum Chordata; class Amphibia; order Anura; family Hyperoliidae; genus Hyperolius; species Hyperolius riggenbachi. The sequence goes on from NC_090652.1 coordinate 204,078,341, forward strand.
CCCCAAACTGTTGCCCAACATTTGATGCATGATCCTTGAGGGCAACAGTTACTGTGCGTGTGTGCGCACCATTAGTGAACGTCTGGGGGAAAGAGTGAGGTCTGGTTTGAGGGTTTGGTTTGATGGTGCTGTGAAAGGAATCAGAAAATTTGGGTGCCTGGGGCTAATGAACTGTTTGGGCGCCCCATAGGCACTAATGTACAATATCAGCTATTGGGCGCAAGAGAAGAAATTTGGGTGCCCGATAAATAGTGGGCACTGGGCCCGTCCAAACAAAATTTTTCATTTTGAGAATTAGTGTTTCAATAAATATCATTTTGAAATCCGTTTCGAGGATTATAATATCGTAAATTATCGTTTTGAACTTTATTTTAGAAATGTATCGCTTTTTGCATTAAGGTTATTTGCAGTGGAGAAAGAGGGCTTTAGGGTTTGGCATCAGGAAGGTGGGCTTAGGGTAAGGCGTCAGGAAAGGAGGTTTTAGGGTTAGGCACCACCAGGAGAGTCTTAGGGTTAAGCACCCACAGGGGGATCTTAGGGTTAGGCACCACCAGGGGAGGTCTTAGGGTTTGACATTGGTAGAGGGAGGGTTCTGTGTGAGAGTAGGGTTAGGTTAAATGAGTGATATTTACCAAAATTTTACTATGCTTATTACGACTGTACATATATTTTCATTATTATAGGCAATAGTTTGCTAATTTATTACCCTTATTTTAACATATTTATTATTCTATCTTAGATAAAGATGAAGAAACGATAAAAATATTGTTGTAGAGGATATCTTAAAATTTTGTCTATACCCCGTGCCCCTATTTCCTGGCACCCTTATCTTATGTACAGTGGGTTGCAAAAGTATTCGGCCCCCTTGAAGTTTTCCACATTTTGTCACATTACTGCCACAAACATGCATCAATTTTATAGGAATTCCACATGAAAGACCAATACAAAGTGGTGTACATGTGAGGAGTGGATTGAAAATCATACTTCATTCCAAACATTTTTTACAAATAAATAACTGCAAAGTGGGGTATGTGTAATTATTCGGCCCCCTGAGTCAATACTTTGTAGAACCACCTATTGCTGCAATTACAGCTGCCAGTCTTTTAGGGTATGTCTCTACCAGCTTTGCACATCTAGAGACTGAAATCCTTGCCCATTCTTCTTTGTAAAACAGCTCCAGCTCAGTCAGATTAGATGGACAACGTTTATGAACAGCAGTTTTCAGATCTTGCCACAGATTCTCGATTGGATTTAGATCTGGACTTTGACTGGGCCATTCTAACACATAGATATGTTTTGTTTTAAACCATTCCATTGTTGCCCTGGCTTTATGTTTAGGGTTATTGTCCTACTGGAAGGTGAACCTCCGCCCCAGTCTCAAGCCTTTTGCAGTCTCCAAGAGGTTTTCTTCCAAGTTTGCCCTGTATTTGGCTCCATCCATCTTCCCATCAACTCTGACCAGCCTCCCTGTCCCTGCTGAAGAGATGCACCCCCCGAGCATGATGCTGCCACCACCATGTTTGACAGTGGGGATGGTGTGTTCAGAGTGATGTGCAGTGTTAGTTTTCCGCCACACATAGCGTTTTGCATTTTGGCCAAAAAGGTTCCATTTTGGTCTCATCTAACCAGAGCACCTTCTTCCACATGGTTGCTGTGTCCCCCACATGGCTTGTGGCAAACTGCAAACGGGACTTTTTATGCTTTCTGTTAACAATGCCTTTCTTCTTGCCACTCATCCATAAAGGCCAACTTTGTACAGTTCATGACTAATAGCTGTCCTATGGACAGAGTCTCCCACCTCAGCTGTAGATCTCTGCAGCTCGTCCAGAGTCACCATGGGGCTCTTGACTGCATTTCTGATCAGCGCTCTCCTTGCTTGGCCTGTGAGTTTAGGTGGATGGCCTTGTCTTGGTAGGTTTACAGTTGTGTCATATTCCTTCCATTCAGTGTTGCCAACCTTTCACGTTATTTTTTACTGACAAATACCTAAAAATTTACTGACAAAAGATTTTTTTTACTGACAAAACCCCCGCCGAAAAAACGGGCGTGGCCACGCAACAGAATGTGGGCGTGGTCATGGGTGGGGCCAAATATACATGATTTTAATATTGCTGTGAAAGGTCTGCCAGGGAAGTTTGAGCTCTGCCATAGTGTTTCCCCCCCTTCCCCCAAAATACATGTAATCTTACAGCATTTCACTAAAAATCCACGTAATCTGGCAGAGGTTCTTCCAAAATACAGATAATATGGCAGTGGTTCCCAAAAAATAGATGTAATCTGGCAGCAGCTATTCCCCCAACATGCACATAATCTGGCAGCAGTTCCCCAAAATACATTTAATCTGACAGCAGTGGTTCCCCAAAAATAGGTAGCCCCAGGTCTATAGGTTTCCCCAGGGGTATAGATGTCCCCAGAACAGGTAGCCAGGGGGAGAGATGTCCCCAGAACAGGTAGCCAGGGGTATATGTGCCCAGTATATGTAGGCAGGGGTACAGGGCCGGTCCTAGACTGGCACATATGAGGGGGCAGCCAAATGGTTAGGGGGCAACATGTTCGAGGAAATTTGCAGCGACTAAAGTGGGCATGGCAAGTAAATACACATAATGAGAGACAGCGTTTCACCAGTAAATGCACGTAATGACAGACAGCTTTTCACCAGTAAATGCACATAAGAGACCGCCTTTCACCAGTAAATGCACGTAATGACAGACAGCTTTTCACCAGTGAATGCACGTAATGAGAGACAGCTTTTCACCAGTAAATGCACGTAATGAGAGACAGCTTTTCACCAGTAAATGAACATAAGTGACAGCTTTTCCCCAGTAAATGCACATAATAAGAGACAGCATTTCACCAGTAAATGCACATAATAAGAGACAGCTTTTCACCAGTAAATGCACATAAGAGACAGCTTTTCACCAGTAAATGCACATAATAAGAGACAGCTTTTCACCAGTAAATGCACATAAGAGACAGCTTTTCACCAGTAAATGCACATAATGGCAAACAGCCAGTGTCCTCAGTATATGTAGCCAGCAGATATATGTGCCCAGTATATGTAGCCAGAGGTATATGTCCCCAGTATATGTAGGCAGGGGTATATGTGCCCAGTATATGTAGCCAGAGGTATATGTCCCCAGTATATGTAGGCAGGGGTATATGTGCCCAGTATATGTAGGCAGGGGTATATGTGCCCAGTATATGTAGGCAGGGTTATATGTGCCCAGTATATGTAGGCAGGGTTATATGTGCCCAGTATATGTAGCCAGGGTTAGATGTGCCCAGTAGATGTAGCCAGGGTTATATGTGCCCAGTAGATGTAGCCAGGGTTATATGTGCCCAGTAGATGTAGCCAGGATTATATGTGCCCAGTAGATGTAGCCAGGGTTATATGTGCCCAGTAGATGTAGCCAGGGTTATATGTCCCCAGTAGATGTAGCCAGGGTTAAATGTGCCCTGTAGATGTAGCCAGGGTTATATGTGCCCTGTAGATGTAGCCAGGGTTATATGTGCCCAGTAGATGTAGCCAGGGTTATATGTGCCCAGTAGATGTAGCCAGGGTTATATGTGCCCAGTAGATGTAGCCAGGGTTATATGTGCCCAGTATATGTAGCCAGGGTTATATGTGCCCAGTAGATGTAGCCAGAGGTATATGTGCCCAGTAGATGTAGCCAGGGTTATATGTGCCCAGTAGATGTAGCCAGGGTTGTATGTGCCCAGTAGATGTAGCCAGGGTTATATGTGCCCAGTAGATGTAGCCAGAGGTATATGTGCCCAGTAGATGTAGCCAGAGGTATATGTGCCCATGGGTAGCCAGGGTTATATGTCCCCAGTAGATGTAGCCAGGGTTATATGTGCCCAGTAGATGTAGCCAGGGTTATATGTGCCCAGTAGATGTAGCCAGGGTTATATGTGCCCAGTATATATAGCCAGAGGTATATGTGCCCTGTAGATGTAGCCAGGGTTATATGTGCCCAGTAGATGTAGCAAGAGGTATATGTGCCCAGTAGATGTAGCCAGAGGTATATGTGCCCAGTAGATGTAGCCAGGGTTATATGTGCCCAGTAGATGTAGCCAGAGGTGTATGTGCCCATGGGTAGCCAGGGTTATATGTCCCCAGTAGATGTAGCCAGAGGTATATGTGCCCAGTAGATGTAGCCAGGGTTATATGTGCCCAGTAGATGTAGCCAGGGTTATATGTGCCCAGTAGATGTAGCCAGGGTTATATGTGCCCAGTAGATGTAGCCAGGGTTATATGTGCCCTGTAGATGTAGCCAGGGTTATATGTGCCCAGTAGATGTAGCCAGGGGTATATATGCCCAGTAGATGTAGCCAGGGTTATATGTGCCCAGTAGATGTAGCCAGGGTTATATGTGCCCAGTAGATGTAGCCAGGGTTATATGTGCCCAGTAGATGTAGCCAGAGGTATATGTGCCCAGTAGATGTAGCCAGAGGTATATGTGCCCAGTAGATGTAGCCAGAGGTATATGTGCCCAGTAAATGTAGCCAGAGGTATATGTGCCCAGTAGATGTAGCCAGAGGTATATGTGCCCAGTAGATGTAGCCAGATGTATATGTGCCCATGGGTAGCCAGGTGACCCCCCAAAGCAGGAGTGGAGCAGCTCGCTCTCCCCTCCTGAACTAAGTGATTGAGTGGCTGGCAGTGGCAGGTGGCAGTGAGCGGAACTTACCTGTGTCTTCTCTCGTCGCCGGCGTGGGATGATTTGCCGCTACTCTGGTCTGGTCCAGACCAGAGCAGCAGAACCTCCGGTGCAGGAGCGAGACGGAAGGTAAGTCCCGCCCGCTGCCAAGCGCCACTGCCAGTTAGATCAGGACGGGGACAGTCAGTGAGGGAGGGAGAGCACTAAGGTGAGAGAAGGGGGGGAGATTGCCCCCCTTCTCCACCGCTGCCCACAGCTCTTCCTCCACTGCGCCGCTGTCCTCCTGCAACAGGGCGGGTGGCCGATTGGCCGCCCTTTCACGGACGCTGCTGAATTCCTTACGGAAATGTACGGGCGGTTGGCAACACTGCTTCCATTTCTGAATGATCGCTTGAACAGTGCTCCGTGGGATGTTCAAGGCTTTGGAAATCTTTTTGTAGCCTAAGCCTGCTTTAAATTTCTCAATAACTTGATCCCTGACCTTTCTAGTGTGTTCTTTGGACTTCACGGTGTTGTTGCTCCCAATATTGTCTTAGACAAGCTCTGAGGCCCTCACAGAGCAGCTGTATTTGTACTGACATTAGATTACACACAGGTGCACTCCATTTAGTCATTAGCACTCATCAGGCAATGTCTATAGGCAACTGACTGCACTCAGATCAAAGGGGGCCGAATAATTATGCACACACCACTTTGCAGTTATTTATATGTAAAAACTGTTTGGAATCATGTATGATTTTCGTTCCACTTCTCATGTGTACACCACTTTGTATTGGTCTTTCATGTGGAATTCCAATAAAATTGATTCATGTTTGTGGCAGTAATATGACAAAATGTGGAAAACTTCAAGGGGGCCAAATACTTTGCAACCCACTGTATGCGCTGTGAAGTGAGTGAGACCAAAGGGTGTTGCTGAGGGGCTGGAGAAGGAGGCAGTAAGGATATTAAGGGTACTGGGGGTGGCTAGGAAAATAAAGGGGGGAGGGGGGAAAGAGAAAGGATACTGAGGATGCTGGGGTAGATGGAACATGAGGGACAGGGAAGTTTGTAGGCTTAATAGCTGTCAAGGGGAAGTTTTAAAAGTTGTCGCACCCACTGCCCCCCCCCCCCCCCCCCCGTATTATGTAGCAAGAGAGGGTCCCCCAGTATAGGAAACCAGAGAGGGCCCCCAAGTCCAAGAGGGCACCACCGGTATTATGTGGCAAGAGAGGGAGCCCCCAATATAGGAAGCCAGAGTTCCCCACAGTATAGGAGATAATAGAGCCCCCCCCCATATTAGATAGACAGAGAGGGTGACCCAGTATAGGTAGCCAGAGAACGCCCCCCCCCCCCCCCCCCCCCATGTAGTTAGCTAGAGAGCTCTCACAGTATAGGTAGCAAAAGACCTCCCTGTACAGGTATCTAGAGAGCCCAACCCTTATATAGGTAGCCAGAGAGCTCCTCAGTATAGAAAGTCAGAGAACTCCAACAGTTAAGGTAGCTAAAGAGACCCCCATTCTAGGTAGCCAGAGAGACCCCAGGTATAGGTAGCCAGAGAGGTCTTCATATAGGCAGCTAGACAGCCCTCATATAGGTAACCAGACAGGGCACCCCAGTATTAGGAAGTCAGAGGGGCCACCCCAGTATTACATTGCAAAATAAGGTGCCCCAATATAGACAGCCAGAGTCTCCCCCTGTATAGGTATTAATAGAGACCCCCCAGTATTAAATAGGCAGAGAAGGTGCCCCAGTATAGGTAGCCAGAGAGCCCCCTCCCAGTTTAGGTAATCAGAGAGTCAACCAGTATAGGTTAGGTAGTCGTGCAAAAGGTCCTCCAAATGCAGAGCAGCAGATGAATGAATGTACTCACCTCTTAGGGCCCTTTTCCACTAGCGGCGTTTGCGATGCTGAATCGCAAAAACGCAAACCGCTAGCGATTTTACAATCGCTACGGTTTGCTTTTTAACATGGGAATCGCGGTAGGTCATTTCCACTACCGCGATTCGTTTTTGCGGGGAACGCGAACGCGCGGCGGAGCGATAATTGCCGCGATTTTGCTATGCAGTGCATAGCATAGCAAAATCGCGGCCGCAAACGTCGGGGGAATCGCCGGTTTTGCGATTCAGCAATCGCTAGCGTTCAGCGTGAACGCTAGCGATTGCAGGTGGAAAAGGGCCCTTAATGTTCCCCCTAGCTGCACACAGGAGTCTGTGGAGGCAGAGCTTTGTGGTAGTTTCAGGGTGGGGATTTGTGTGCTGATTTAAAGGCAGATCTTCACAGTGATTTAGGGGAATGGGTTTGTGGTGTTTCCAGTGCCCCTTACAGGAAGTATATTGTGTCAACCGCTCAGGTTGCTCAGGGCCAACACTAGCCCTGGTGTCTGTCAATGGCTACCCAAAGATATCACCCAACTGCTGTGTGGATGGACTCTTCATTTGTGGTGTGGTATGGTTGTTTTCCAATCCAGGAGAGGTGAGATCTCTTTGAAAAACTTGTACCTGCCATTGCTACTAACCTGGTGCTGTTCCATGCAGTATATATCTGCCTCAGGCCTTTTGTGAGGACTTCCAATTCCTTCTATTAGTGCTGTGTGTGGTGGCCACAGTGAGAGTCTGTTTTGGGCGGGGCTGATCCGATTTGTTCCTGAGTGGCTAAAGTTGGATTTTGCCTCCTGCCCTAGAG